>NW_006780658.1:2776343-2849951 GCF_000442215.2 Lipotes vexillifer | reverse complement strand
AGCAGGAATAAGGAATAAGTCATTCAGAGGAATAAGTCCTTCATTCCTGAAAGGGGATCTGGGATGCACCACACAAAAGCATTTTATCTATAGAACTGATACTAGACCTGGACTCTCAGGGCCTTGCTTCATGTCCATAACTTGCGACTTATAGACCCTCTGCCCCCAAGGGGTTGCTTCACCTCTCTGAGCCTTAGTTTCCTTCTTTTTTTTTTTTAATTTTTATTGAAATATATTGTAGTTGATTTACAATTTTGTGTTAGTTTCAGGTGGACAGCAAAGTGATTCAGTTATTCATATATAAACATATATATATATATATATATATATATTCTTTTTCAGATTCTTTTCCATTATAGGTTATTACAAGATACTGAGTATAGTTCCCTGTGCTATACAGTAGGCCCTTGTTGGTTCCTTCTTTCTAAAACTATGTGATAATCTGTCCCTCATAAAGTATTGTGAGAAATGATTGAGATAAGGTGTATAGAAATGTTAGTAAGCTGCAAAAAGAAGTGCTTAGTAAACTATAAAAAGCTGTTATGGACAGAGTTATGTTATTCTCAGGTGAAGCTCCTTAACAGCAATTGAGTTAAATGGCAAGGAATGGTTAGTATTTGATACATCCAATGTATAGAATTTGAAACATCACACTTGTGACCTTGCTTCACTCTTAATTTACAGATAAAGAAATTATAAACAAAATAAAATTTGAGTTTTCATTTTGTGAAATTCATTCACCTATAACATCCGTGCATATGTCTGCATGTGTATTATACTTAACAAAAAGTTTTAAAAATACAAATAAACTCACATAGAATCCCAGTAAATAAAACAGAAAAAATAAAATAATAAAATTACTGTAATAGTACTTGAGAAAATTCCCCACTTTTGCAAATTGCAAAATATTGGAGATTAAATTTGTAATGTTCTACTGTAGTTTTTCAAAGATGTAATCACTGACTTCTCGCTTTAGATGTTAGTGATGGGAGAGAACTACTATAGTAGTAGATGAGGAAATATTTTACAAAAAGAAATTTTATAGGTATCATAAAAGAGAAGATGAACAAAGAAAAAAAATGAACAAATTTAGATGCACCAAATTAACTTTCAACAATAAAACTACTATATATAAAATAGATAACTAATAAGGACTACTGTATAGCACAGTACAGTTCAGTACTCTATAATGACCTATATGAAAAAGAATCTAAATAAGAGTTGATATATGCGTATGTATAACTGATTCACTTTGCTGTACAGCAGAAAGTAACACAACACTGTAAATCAACTATACCCCAATAAAAATTTTAAAATTAAAAAATAAAACTTTATATGCACTGGGTCCCAATGAACTAAGAATTGGGGGATATGAAACTGACATTTTTGCTCTGATCCTTCTTTTCAGTACTTGCTACCATGTCGGTGTCTCATTGGTCTAAAAGCCTGCTCACCTCTTCCTCTCAGATGATCTCAAAGATGCTTGGTGCTCTGTTTTTTATTTCACTCCTGTAGCAAGAATGGGGAAGATACACAAAACTGTACTTGTCTGGAGGTGATGGGGAGAATTTTCCTGCCAAAACTGTTTAGAAATAAACTTACTTTGCCTGTGTCAGCATTTTATAACATCTGAAGTTAAGTTTCAGGGGAGTTGCCAAGGATGTACAGGGAGTGTATGTAAGCAAATTTGGATGTCAGAAAAAAGCACTTTCTAAAATGTCTGGCTCTGTAGCTGATTTACTTTAGCATACTTTTCAGTTAGTTGAACCATGACCTCCTAATAAACTTCCCAAATTATTATAAAAAGTATTATTATTGAAGAAATAATACAAGAAATATTTTTGCAGAACATAAGGACAAGAATGTACAGATTGAAAGAATCCACCGTATTCTCATCAAAATGGAAAAAATTGGTACACACCAGAGATCATTGTCATGAGGCTTAGAACACTAGTGATGAAAAGATCCTTGAAGTTTCCAAGTAGAAAAAAACAGGTCACATACAGAGCATCAAGATCAGAATACCTTCAGACTTCTCAACAGCAACAACAGAAACAAGAAGGTAATGAAGAAATACTTTGAAAATTTTGAAGAAAAATTATTTCCAACCTTGAATTCTATCCTAGACCAAACTGTCAATAAAGTGTGAGGATTGAATAAAGATATTCTTAGTTTCACCCTTCTGAGGAAGTTACTGACAGATGTAAACCAAGAAAAAGGAAGATACAGGACTCAGGAAACATGAGAAAAGTTAAGCAAAATCCCAAGGGGCTAGTTATATGCTACACAAAGGGAGCTTCATCTGGATTGGAGCAATCAGATGGCTCTGAGAGAGATCTCTACAAGAAACTAAAAATCGATGACATATACAATGTTTCTGAATATCTTGAAGAGTTAGGCATCTGGGAAATAGTTGGATATTGATAAGGGAATACTACGAAAAAATTTCCATGCAAAAATTTGAAAACTTCGGTGTAATAGACCAATTCCTCAAAAAGCACAAACTACCACAACTCACACAAAATGAAGTAGATACTTTGAATAACCTGATAACTACTAAGAAAATTGAATTTGTAGTAATTTTTTTCACAAGCCTTCAACACTTTTTTCTTCATCGTCAGTTGGCTGACTTAACCCCATCTACATTCCCCTTCTCCCCAGTCTCTTTACCACTAGGAGCAACCACAAGACACAGTTTTGGCCAGCAGGTTACAAGGAGAAATCTATTGGGCAATCTTCCAGAAAACTTTAGCTTTCTTAATAAAAAGGCACAGACTCAGTGGAAGCCATTTTGCCCTCACTCTTTGCTCCTTTGCCCTTTTGTCTGCCTCTTGTCTGGAATGCAAATGTGATGCCTGGAGGCACAGCAGCCATCTCCTGTCCATAAGGCAAAGAGCAATAAGGGCAAATGCTATCAAGCAGAGTATGGTGAGGCAGAAGAGAGCTACAAAGAGCCTGTGTCTTGGCTGTGTTATTATTTAGTGGCACCAACCCTGGAGTTCTTTCTCTCAAAAGATAAAAAAAAAAACAAAACACTTTATTTGTGTAAGCCACCATTGGCCAGGTTTTCTATTATTTGTAACCAAACACACTTCTAACAGATTCCTTACTCAGGAGATTCTCATCAGGGCTGATACACTTCACCTATTATAAGACTACTATAAGGATGAAAAACAGGATAGCTGCTTTATATTCTCTGTGTGTTTCAGAAACCAAATTGCTGATACTGCCTTTTCCTTTCTTCTTTCTCTACAATATTTTATGTTTCTTATTCTCCTCAGCTTGGGCTAAATTTGTATTATAAACAGACCCTTGCCAGTCACTCTCCTAATTGAATTGGACTTTTGTTCTAGCTCAGACAGCTCAGAATTTTTTAATAGTCTTCCTAAACCATCCCAGCCCAAGGCAGTTGCTCCCTTCTTTGACCTCATAGCACTTACTGTCTGCATCTCCCAACTGCCAATTCATCATGCACTGCCCGATGACACTTCTCATACAGCTGTCATAGAATAATCAATGTTTAGAGCTGGACCTGACATTAAAAATCATCTTCTCCAGCCACCTCACTGCATGTGAATTATGGCTTAAATCTTGGATTTTTATTTACCTCTTCAGGGGTTCACAGCTTATCATCCCAACTAGATCTTAAGCTCCTAGAGAAAAGAAAAATGAGTAAGTATTTAAGTTACCTCCTATAAGCCAGACACCTGACACTCACTGTTTAATTTTCACAAGTCCTATGAAATGGAGACCTGATTGAAATAAAAAGGTGTTCATTTGGGGTTTGTTAGGACTGCATCCCATGAGACACAGATCCAAGAAGCACTTGAGTTGTGTTCCACCAGTCTACAAAATGGGAGAGGCTTATAAAGGCAAAAACCACAAGGTTACAGTTAATTACATGAGTTGTTTATCAAGAATTATGATTGGAGCTGGCAAGAAGTAAGGGTGATTGTTAAGTAAGGAATGGTTGGGGTCTGAAATGGTTTCATAGTTATAAGGGGAGACCTTGAGAACATAAAGTTGCACTTGGTAGGTATTGTTCTGAATACAGCTGGTTGTGTCCTTGGATCTGGTACAGTTTAAAGAATGTTCAGTTCTCAGTGGTTCAGGGACATGTCTGAGACCAGAACCTCCATGGCCGCCCAACCCCATTTTTGTATACCTGAACTGTGATCACTCCACTATAATTTCAATTTGTCATCAGTACAATACCCAGAAAGAGAAGAAGCCCATTCTGACTCAGGTCTTAAGATATTTAAGTGTCTTTAACCTCCTCCTAGGCTGCTAAACCACTTGATTGGATTTTGCCTTTGGGGGTTCTTCAACCTTTAAACTTCAAGAAATTCTGCATTTTCTTCATAGGCTTTCTCTCTAGTAAGAGACTTAAAATATATCTGTGATATTGTGATTTATAATAAGAAATATACCTTTGGTCTTCATCTCCAATCCCTGACCCAGGGCTTCTAAAACCCTTGTAAATTCCTAAGTGGTTAAGAGGACTAGAAGCATCTTTCATTCCATTCAGGAGACTCTGACCACTTCATGCAGAAGTGGTCATCTGAAAGACCAAGCCGTGATTAGAATTTTGGAATTTTCAGCCTCACCACCCATCCTCCAGAGAGGGGAGAGGGACTAGAAATGGAGTTAATAATTGACCATCCCTATGTGAGGAAGCCTCCATAAAATCCCAGTAGTTAGGGGTTCACAAAGCTTCCAGGTGGGTGAACATCCACATACCATACTGGAGGTTGACACACCCCACTTCATGGGGACAGAAGCTCCTATGCTCAGGACCCTCCCAGGTTCACCCTATGTATCTTCATCTGGCCGTTCACCTATATCCTCTATTATAGCTTTAATAAACTGGTAAATGTGTTTCCTTGAGTTCTGTGAGCCACTTTTGCAAATTAATAATACCCAAAGAGGGAGCTGTGAGAACCTTCTATTTGTAGCCAAGTCAGATAGACGTCGGTAACCTAGGGACCTAGTACTTGAAACTGACATCTGAAGTGGGACGGGAGCAGTTTTGTGGGACTGAACCCCTTACCCCGTGGAATCTGACTCTATCTCCAGGTAGACAGTGCCAGAATTCAATTAAATCATAAACCCAGCTGGCTTCCTGGAGAATTGCTTGGTGAGGGGAAAAAAAACGCAAACATTTGGTGACCGGAAGTGTCAGAAGTGTTATGAGTGTGGCAGTAGTGTGAGAGTAAAGGAGAAACACAGAACTGTAGGTTTTTCCATCTCAATATCTAATAGCCAAATAAGATAATGGTTCTTTGTATTTAATGTTAACATTTTTAAGATGCAGTGCTAATGGAACAAAAATATTTTACTGTTTTGTCTTAATGGAAAAACTATTAGTTATCCATCATGATAAAATCTTGTAACAAATATACATATATTGTTAAGTTAATGCAGAACAGTTTTTGTTTTTTCTGAACAGCCGCAAACAAAAGTGCTTTGTAGAGAATAACTTTGTAAGCTATTTGAGGTAACTCACACCACTAAGATCCAAGGTTCAGAGAAATGTCAGCAATTTTTTATTCCATTCAGTAATCCAGTTGTACCTTTATTTTTCATCTGCAACATTCCATAATTTAATCTGAGCCTAGCAGATTTTTAATTTGGAGTTTGGAAGTCTTTCGGTTGCATTACATTTTTGCAGAACTAGCTTAACGCTAGATTGGCAATTAAAATGTAGGTGTGGGCTTCCCTGGTGGTGCAGTGGTTGAGAGTCTGCCTGCTGATGCAGGGGACACGGGTTCGTGCCCCGGTCCGGGAAGATCCCACATGCCGCGGAGTGGCTAGGCCCGTGAGCCATGGCCGCTGAGCCTGCGCGTCCGGAGTCTGTGCTCCGCAACGGGAGAGGCCACAGCAGTGAGAGGCCCGCGTACCGCAAAAAAAAAAAAAAAATGCAGGTGTAATTTTCTTCTAATGCCATTGCTATTGTTTAGGTAACAAGAAAAATCTTAGGTAATTGGCTTTGATGAGTGCACTCCTATAGCTGTCATCCGTCTCTGATATAAGCCACATTTGATTTTTAAAGTGTATAGATAATCTCTTCATTTTATAAAAAAGGGTAGGGCTTCCCTGGTGGCGCAGTGGTTGAGAGTCCGCCTGCCGATGCAGGAGACACGGGTTCGTGCCCCGGTCCGGGAAGATCCCACATCCCGCGGAGTGGCTAGGCACGTGAGCCATGGCCGCTGAGCCTGCGCGTCCGGGACCTGTGCTCTGCAACGGGAGAGGCCACAAGAGTGAGAGGCCCGCGTACCGCAAAAAAAAAAAAAAAAAGTGTAATTTTACATTTCTGCATTTTAAAAAGAGCTCAGTCACAATTTTAGATGCCTGCTTTTAATAATGTACTTGTACATGTCACCTTTGGGAACATACCTTTGCCTGTATAATTCGAGTTTATTTATAACTTTTCTGATTATATTCTGCTTAAATCTGTAAACTCAAGATATGCAATGAATATCAATTTCAAAAAAACACCACAAGTTATGGTAATTGGTTGTACATGCTTAAAATGTTAACCAAAAATAAATAAGCTAAAAAAAAAATATATATATATATATATATATATATATATATATGTCTAATAGGTGCCTGTGTGTCACAAGGCCACACAGGTCTCTAGTCATGTGGATGATTATACCTATTAACCATAAGCCTCAATAGACAAGGACTATACCTTGTAGGCCTCTATATCCATCAGGTCTAATATAGGAGAGTCTAATAAACATTTGAAAGATGAATGAATGAATGAGTGAATGAATGAGTTTCCTTGAAGGGCAGTCAGGTGATTCATACTTCTTTGAGTTTCTTCAGATTGCTAGCACAATGTTTTGCCCAAAGTAAACAACATTTACTAATTGGCATGTGTTAAAAGAAGGAAAGGGAAAAGCCTCCTTTGTCTTTCTCACCAGGCTACCCCATTGTTCTAAACATTACGGAATATGCATTTTCCTGTCAGTATGGTATGTCAAGGATTCAGGCAAACTAGATGTGCCCTATGACCCAGTCATTTTCCCCCTGACCTTTGCCTTTTCTTTGATCCTATAAGTTTGTTAAAGAATTACTTTATAATTATTACTCTGTTAAAAATATTGTTTTAAAAAGATAGGATGATGTATTACTTTGATAATGAGGGGAAAAATGGAGAAACCCAACTTGTATGAATTCTCTTCATATTTTCTCTTCTCCCACTTTATTTATGAAGAAGCTTACAATTTATTTATTTAGCCATACCGTGTGGCTTGTGGGATCTTAGTTCCCTGACCAAGGATTGAACCCGGGCCATGGCAGTGACAGAGCGGAGTCCAAACCACTGGACCACCTGGGAATTCCCAGGAGCTTATAATTTAGAAGGGAGGACTCAAAGTGGTGTACTACAGCAAATCCAATGCATGGGAATTTTTGACAATGTCTAACATTGGCTTTTAAAAAATTGAATGAATTGCTTTATCGTATAATATTCTTAAATACAAGCATGAGAAACTGACTGTGGCTTAGTTAGCAGAAAGGAATTTGTGACATGCTCTTGGTAGGCATCAGAATCCAAAGGAAGGTGGAGGACAGGACTCAGAGTCATGCAGCCAGGAACACCACTCAATCACACAACTCATCCAGTCAAAACCACACAGACATCACTACCACAGGATACACACTGCAGCCTGCCCTGCAGACACAGCTACTGCTGCTAGAACCTCAGTCCCTGCTTCCCTAGGAACTCTGTGTGGCTACCATAAGCCTTCCTGCAGTCCTGATTCTTTGCATCATTAACTCAGAAGTTCAGAGCTGGCACCTGTAATCAGCAGAGCCTAGATCATGTGGGCAGATGAAGGAGATGGGGCAGTAACTAGAGGTTGAGTCAGAGTCTGGGCCACTGACCACTACAGTCCAGTCCCTTTCTTGCTAATTTTCAAAGAACTACCTCCTATGCCCCAACCTTTGCCCCTTCCAAGTTTAGAATCCCTAAACAAGCTTAGCAATTTGCACATTCATTGCCAAAATTAACATAGTTGGATGCATTAAGAAGTCTAATAGCCAGATGTTCTTGGTAAATGTTTATTGGGCTATTTTTAGACAGTGGTGATGCATTCAATTAATATTTATAAATGTAAAACAGAAAGCCCTAAATGGTCATGATTGCACTCTTTCAATATTCTTTTAAAATTCAGAATTAGCTCCTGGATAGAGTCTGCAAGTGCCTTGAGAAACCAATTAAAATCTTAATCCCTGTATGGCATGATTTTCCTTCTCTTCATTACTGTGCAGGCTTATTGCTTCCTGGTCCATCAGCAGCACTGTCAACCACGGCCCCTCTCTAATTACCTTTAATCTGTCTAAAAGACTGAGCAATCAAACAGCTCAGTGAAAATTTACTTGAGTTCAACAAATTCTTGGTTACACTTACTAATTTTCTGAAAAAGCTTCCAAGAGGGTAAGTGGTGGCCCAGAATATGATATTGATTCATGAGTTGCTTGGCATGTAGTCACAGCCTTAAGTTCACATACAAGGAAATGCTTTTAGCTGCAAGCACTTTAATGTCTGTTCAGAGCACAACAAACTCATCCTCTAAAATCCTAGCAATTATTTTATTGCTGAAATTTAGAGACTTTTCAGTAAAACCCATGCATGTCAGTAAAAATTATAGACAATAAAGAATTTTTACACATGAGATATTTCAAATACTGAACTGTCAGATTTAGACTCAATTTATATTTATTGAGCACAGACTGTCAATCACCATTCAAGGCAAGGTTACAAACATTCTCTGAACTGTCACTACAAACTCATGAGGTAGATTAAATCCCACTTCACTGATGAGGAAAGCAAAGCTCAACGTCTATGGGACTTACTGAAGATCACAAGCCTAGTAGATGGTAAGGACAGGGTTTGAGCCCGGCTCCTGACCTAAATCAGCTCTCTGCCTCAGCAGAATGATCCAGGGTGAGTAAGGGTTTCAGCATGAAGGAGCAGTCAAGGCATATTAAGCTTTAGGCAGAGACGTGTAACATCTAGTAATTCTTCCCTAATTAAAATGTCATGGATTAAGCCCAAATTGCAGGGATTTCATTGCGACGCTGCAATTTGGCATCCTATCATTCAAAACTGAGTTGAAAGGAAGGACACCATCCAAAGCAAAAGGGTGTTTCACCTTTCACCTGTTGAAAGGATGCCCCCAGATGATGAAGGATGGCTAGATAGAAACCTCGTATCTCAATGCATAGGTTTAGAAGGCAAAAACAAATAAGCAAAATAAAAACACATGTAAAACATTATGATGTAGAAAAGTTGTCTTACAATGCTTAGTGACTACATAATTGGACCGTCTGTGGTTGGGGCATATATTTTGCAGTCTTTTTTTCCTTCTTCAATCTCATGATTCCTTGTCAACATAAGTCTGGACTTGTAGATTAGATCCTAAAACTGGTCCAAGAGTACATTAGCATGACTCCCAGGGCCATATGGGTGACAGATCCTTACTCTAGCTCCATGGCATGGAATTCAGGATTATATCCAGCCCAATGGAGCCCTGTGTACTCCTGCAAACCTGGGGTGTGTACTATGACTCCCTGATAGATGCAGTACACCTGGCCAGGGTGCAGTTGTCTCCATTGTGTACCCAGGCAAGACCAAGACCACATCTTGGACTGCTTTAGCACCATGTATGCAAGACTAGGTCTGAAGGAGGCAGCTGATCTTTGCAAGGTCTGATGTGAGCCTCATTTGCTCAAACTTACCACCCCCAGCAGTGTATCTGCTGGTGTGGCCCCTTTGAGGGGTCCTCAAGTAAAAGGACTTCTGTCCATTAATAGGAAATGAGAGCTGATCTCTCTACTGCACGGCCTACCTGTTCTGACTTCATGCTGCACCTTTAAATATGTAAACCTTTTTTGATTACCCAAATGTTGTCTTCTTCTGGTTGTCCAGTCAATCTGAGCCTATTATTCACATTTGTCAAGTCTGTGTATGTGCAGAGCCAAATGTCTAGAATAATTCTAAGATCTTTGATTGCTGATTATAGACTCTTTTCAAAGGAGATGGGTAGATTTATGGTGAAACTGATGCTCTAGTGATGGTTCTTATCCTTGAACAAAATGTAAGGCTCACAGGAACGAACCTTCAAGAAAGGATCTTTTTCTATCACATCCATCTAAAATGATTACTCTTTTAGACATATCACATATTCTTAAACTAGGTTCTGCTAAGTAACTCACATAGAAAGGAAAGTCTAGGGCAAAACAGACATGAAAATTTATGAAATGTGAAATGTGCTATAGCGGTAAAACTTCTAGCAGTAAAACTTCTAGAAGGAGGGTCTTTATGTAGCAACAGAGTGTAATGTCTTTTTGTATGTAATTTTTTTTTTTTTTGCGGTACGCGGGCCTCTCACTGTTGTGGCCTCTCCCGTTGCGGAGCACAGGCTCCGGACGCGCAGGCTCAGTGGCCATGGCTCACGTGCCTAGCCACTCCGCAGCATGTGGGATCTTCCCGGACCGGGGCACGAACCCGTGTCCCCTGCATCGGCAGGCGGACTCTCAACCACTGCGCCACCAGGGAAGCCTCCTGTATGTAATATTTTGATATGCTATATATGGAAGGAGGAAACCTTCAAAAGTAATTTCATAATAATTTGAAGATCTAGGTATAGATCTATAGGGATTAATAATCTCCGGCAAACATATTTATCTGCAACATATAATGTTAAATTAACTTGTACTCAGTAGAGAGCTGCTCCTTGCCTTCCACTGGGTTTATGGCTGATGGGGCCCTCACTCCATTTCCAATATTCATTTAACCATTTACCCGTATCTTTTACTGGGAAGTACTCCTTTTTTATTTTATTAGTTTGCAGCTGTTTTCTCTCTGTGGATCCAGGCCAAAGGGAAAAAAATGAACAAGGTTATTATATCTTTGAAAACCCTTTAAAAGGCTACATCACTCTCAAGATTAGAGTCATATTTTTAAGGACAATGTAGATTTTTTTCAGATATATTACTCTCTGACATAATCCAGCTTCATAAAGAGTTTAACTATTTTTAAGATTAGTATAGACATTTGGTAAGCTCTGTCTTTCAGTAATTTTCTGGTTTTTGTAATTCACTGCTGTTTTGTAGTAGGAAGGATTGAGTCACAAAAGGAATAAAAATCCTTTCACAGGGTCTCATGGTGAGACAGTGGAACTCCATGACTTAACCTTCTGGTTTCTACTCCCCTACTCCTTTAGTTATGGATAATTAAATTAGCCAACTTAATTTTACCTTGGGATTTTCAGTTAGGTCAGTTTTACTTTTTTAAATCTAGGGAGTAGGTTTTAAAAAATGTTTTAAACTCTGAAATGCAACATCCACAGAAAATCACACAGATCTTAAGCTGTACAGTTTAATGAATTTCACAAACCGGACACACCTGTGGAAACAGTGCCAGCTGAGGAAAAGAACATAACCAGAACCCCAGTTGTCTCCCTGTGCCCTGACCCCAAGAGGTAGCCACTCTCCTGATTTGACACTGTAGACTACTTTTGTCTGTTTTGAACTTTATATAAATGGAAACAAACAGCATGTATACCTTTGGGTCTGGCTTATTTCACTCAACATTACATTTATGAAATTCATCCATGCTGGCACATGTAACAATAGTCTGTTCATTCTCATTGAATATAGTATGATTTACTTATCTGCACTACTGTTGATGGACTTTGGGGTTGCTTTTTGTTCAGGACTTCAATGAATAGTACTGCTGTGAACATTCTTGTACATGCTTTGGTGAACATATGTGTTTATTTCTGTTGGGGATATATCTAGGAATTCTCAGGTCATAGGGCCTCAAGTGGTATTGGCTATCTTTTCATTCTGGTAGGTTCAAAGGTGAACCTACCTTATGTTCACCTTTGTTGGAGCTGGCTCAGATCGGCTCTCAGGGACCAAAGGTTAAATTTGTAGTAATTTTGAGAGCTCGTTATTAAACACAACCATTATTTAAAAATTAACTTACATAAATATAAATGTTATATTAAAACAAAAATAATAAGTATTCAAAATTCACCACCTGTTAATTATTTTACTACATTTGACTATCATCTATGCTATTAAGGTTATTTACAGTAATTGTATCTGTACGGTGGAAATACTATATAGTGCATAATACTATATGCATCTCTTCAGCGATATCCTCTAGGTAGTTTGAAATTGACCAGTGGAGTATTTACACTATGGAAACTGGGAAGTGCTACTAATCAGAGCTTGATTTATTGTTCTGATGATTTATACAGACTTAAGATAGGGATGGGGGAAACGTTAATAATGCAGATTAAACTTAAAAGTGTCATGTTTGTAGTTGACATCTTGTAAATAGCTAAAAAAAATTATCGAAGCATGGTTGAATTACAGCTGTAGATAAGGATACAGAAGTTCACCAAAAATCAACAGAAGCATTCTGTTATAATTAATTGGCTATATGGAATTTACAATGAAGATTATATATTATGTTGTATATTTTATTATTATTTGTCAATTTGTGATACACACACATACACACTTTTTTGACCCTCTGGAAAGCCAACTGTCGAATATTTACCAGGATACCTTTAGTTATAGTGCTGTCACACTGTGATTTAAGTTTTCTTTCCCTGATGACTAAGAAAGTTGAACACATTTTCATAAGTTTATCAATCAATAGAATGTCTTTTTTTTATAAAGTCCCTGTTAAGTCTTTTGGTCATTTTTCTACTGTTGATTGTAGGAATTTTTTTATTGATTTGTAGGAATTCTGTGCGTATTCTTTTTTTTTTAATATTTATTTATTTATTTATTTGGTTGCACCGGGTCTTAGTTGCGGCAGGCAGGCTCCTTAGTTGCAGCGTGTGGGCTCCTTAGTTGCAGTATGCGAACTCTTAGTTGCGGCATGCATGTGGGATCTAGTTCCCTGACCAGGGATCGAACCCGGGCCCCCTGCATTGGGAGCATGGAGTCTTAACCACTGCACCACCAGGGAAGTCCCTTCTTTACGTATTCTTGATAAAAGTCCTTTATTGACTATATGTATTGCAAATGTCTTCTAGTGGTGTTTTTTATGTAGAGAAGTTCTTTTTTTAATTTATTTATTTGATTTATTTATTTTTGGCTGCATTGGGCCTTTGTTGCTGCGCACAGACTTTCTCTAGTTGCGGCGAGCAGGAGCTACTCTTTGTTGTGGTGCGCGGGCTTCTCATTGCGGTGGCTTCTCTTGTTGCGGAGCACGGGCTCTAGGCACATGGACTTCAGTAGTTGTGGCACGTGGGCTCAGTAGCTGTGGCTCGGGCTCTAGAGCACAGGCTCAGTAGTTGTGGCGCATGGGCTTCGTTGCTCCGCAGCATGTGGGATCTTCCTGGACCAGGGCTTGAACCCATGTCCCCTGCCTTGGCAGGCAGATTCTTACCACTGCACCACCAGGGAAGCCCTATGTAGAGAAGTACTTAATTTTCAGTTAGTACAGCCTATCAACCTTTTCCTTTGTGGTTAGTGCTGTTCATGTCCAGTTTGAGAAATATTTGCTGTCCCTGAGGTGCCTATGTTTTCTTCTAGAAGCTTTGCTGTTTTACCTTTCTCATTTAGATCTGCAGTCCACTTGGAATTGATTTTTCTTTATGGTGTGAGGTAGAAGCTAAGATTCATTTTTTTTTTGTCCAGATGGCTATGCAGTAGGCCCAGAACCATTCGCTGAAAAGACCGTCTTTCCACCATTGTATTTCAGTATTTCTTTTGTCAAACCCAAGGGAATGTCAACATGTAAGTCTTACAGGACAGTTTTAAATCAATGAAACAATGGATTTTTGCATTTTACAGATATTTTACCACTGCAATCATCTTAGCAATTCATCCAGAAGAGATTTTATTTCAGTTGGTTAGGGAACAACTTTTCTCACCTCCAATCAACAGTGTTTATTGATTTCCACTGTGAACAAGACCCTGGGCTGGACTCTGAGAGTATAATCTCCTGCCCACCACCCCCACCAGCTCTACACACTCAGTCCCTTCATTCTTTTCTCTTTCTCAAGCACCTTGACACTGAAAGTCATAAAATAAGCATTTCTATCAACATCTTATTTTTCTAGATATTTATTATTAGATCTTTTGATAACTTTGCAAACTATTCTCTCTCAAATATTAATTTCTTTTATAAAATTAAAGGAAATTTTGATAACACATTCAGATTACCTGTTGAACAAGTCAATATTTATTTGTATAAACTTGTGAGAAAGAGTAGATTTATTTGTCAATACAGAGTGACTAACCCTTTTTTTTCGAAATAGAAAACAACAGATTTCCTGGACCATGACAATTTGGTTATTCCTATTTACAGGATAATGCACCCTAGAAGTAATTAAAATAAATAAAATTCATTCAGGAAGAACATATGGGACTTCCCTGGTGGCACAGTGGTTAAGAATCCACCTGCCAGTGCAGGGGACACGGGTTCAAGCCCTGGTCTGCGAAGATCCCACATGACGCAGAACAACTAAGCCCGTGCACCACAACTACTGAAGCCCACGTGCCTAGAGCCTGTGCTCTGCAACAAGAGAAGCCATCACAATGAGAAGCCCGCGCAACGCAACAAAGAGTAGGTCCTGCTGTGGCAACTAGAGAAAGCCTGTGCGCAGCAACGAAGACCCAACGCAGCCAAAAATAAATAAATAAATAAAATAAATTTATTTTAAAAAAGAACATATGAATGAGAATTAATTTCTTACACAAGGGAATTAATTTCTTAATTCTGTTATTGATTCTATTGTTCAGAAAGAAAGCAAAATCTCCACATCGCAATTGCAATGTTAACTGTGGACAGATTTTCTGTTCTTTCAGTTTGATTGTAGAAAGTACCTAACCTTCCACTAGAGGGTGTCTTTACTCCATTTGGTCTTTTGTAAAAATGAACAACAGCAACTAATACTTTGCTTAATGTTGTCATATTACCTTTTAACTACTCCTGACCCTAAAGAGAAAGTTGTGAATGATCCTCATATTAAAAGAACTCTTAGAAACACGCACACTATCTTTTTCATTAACAGTTCTAGCATTAATAACGTACTATTATGAAATTATCTTTGGAACTAATTGTCATTCTTCTTTATCCTCCTCTTTTCCACAAAAAAAGCCCTTTTCAAACAAATTTCCCTCTACTCTTCTAAGTTCTGTGATAAGACCCCCTGTAATAAAAGACAGATTAATAAGCAAAAAACACACAGAAGTTTATTAACACAAATACCTCATGTATACATGGGAGATAGCCAGGAAAACTGAGTAAAAAGCTCTGAAATGGCCCAAGCCATCACTTTAAATACTATCTTCAGCTAAAGACAAAAGAAAGATATTGGGGAGTACAGGGGGCAGTTATGGGAAGTTATCAGGAAAGACACAGTAAACAGGGTAAGGTTGTTATGCAGATTTAAGCCAGCACCTTCTTCATGGATGAGTCTTTTGTGATTTAGAGTCATTCTTCTCTTCCTGGTACAGAGAGGGAGACATCCTAACCAATGGAGATTTCCCTTTAAAAAGGGTAAATTCAACTCTGTTTTTGGAGCTTCTCCTGTGTCTGCTTTTTTTAAAAAAATAATCAGCTCAAAATAAACCTTATGCCAAAGAGGTATATTTTAGTGTGGCATATTCTGCTGTTTTTCATTCCTGCCTTTGAAACTTCCCCGCTAAGTTTCACAGCCCTTGTGAAGTTGGTAGATTCCTCCATCTTACTGAACCAGTCTCTTAGTACTGAGAATAGGTCAGTTCGGTTAAAGAGTTGTGTCTCATTTCAGGAGGCGGTGTAAGGCAGGAAAAATAATTTCTCCTCTACCCTTCTAGGTTCTTGGCTGAGACCCACCTGTAATAAAAAGATCAATAGGAGATAAACAGATGTAATTATATGGGAGCCCCACAAAGAAGTAAACAAAGCAGGATGGTTTTATACATTTTAGACAAAGGAACAATGAATTTGTGAAGATTGACAAGAGGGTTTGGGCTTGGGCTAGTAAAATGATGAAGTAGCAACGTTTGTTTATACAGCCTTCTTGGCCCTAATTCCCTATATCTCTGTTGATAAGAATGCCTTCTACCCTCCTGGTACAGAGAGGGTACCTTTCATGGGAAATTTATCTCCTACTTTTAGGGGGACAAAGGAGGGTCAGAGTGTCCTTCTTGTACCAGTTGTTTCTCAAGTAACGTTAGTTCAAAATAATATACTAACATGGCATATTTTGGGGTGACAAATTCTGAACCCTTATGGCAGTGATACAGGTGGGCTCCCAAAGTTAGGCTTATATGGTTCAAGCAATCAGGTATTTAATAAGAGGTATTTCTATGGAAACAAAATAAAAACAAAGGTTAATGATTAGAGCAGACTGTGAGTCCAGTTTCTGAGTTCTGAGGGCAGCCAGTGATTTCAAGATGTTGGGCTTGCAGAATATTTTGTGGTTTGCATCTCTCTGGTGATGTTATCAGGTGTTCCAGGGAACCTTATGCGTGGCCCACACAGCAGTAGGCATAAAGCTTGTCCACACGTGAGCTGTTGCAGTGATTTCTCTGAAGTTTATATCAAGTTGTCCAGCTTCAGTTTGCTGAGAAAAGGGCAGCCTTTGTTCTTAGTGACTTCAAGTCAGAAGGATGGAAGAAATTAGAAGTTAGTTTGGAGCCAGATACTGGGGAAAATTAGAAGAATTCAGGATACAGCCCAGTTTACAGGTATATAACAAAACCTCAAACAATTAACAGGACTAGATTCTGATATCCACCAAAGGTGTGCTACTGCACATAATTCTTCTCACAGGTTGCTTATTGGTAACGAGAAAAAAAAAAAAAAAACAACGGCTAACTATGTGAACAGCACCTTGACCAGAAGATGAAAACTAACACCACAAATGAGGGTCAGATGGCACACACATTGTGTGCCTGCAGGTGTGGTCTCCTGAGGATGCAACGTCACTAATGTACTATTCTAGCCAGGATGTATAATCTGAAACTAATGATGAGACAATATTAGACAAGCTCACAATAAGACGTATTCTACTTGTTTTTTAAAAACGGACTATTTTTTCCCAAAATGTCAATGTCATAAAAGACAATGAAAAGCCAAGGAAATGTTCTGTATTAAAGGAGACTAAAGAGACAACTAAGTACAGTTGACCCTTGAACAATGAGGGATTTAGGGGAACAACGTTCCCCATAGTCGAAGATCTGCATATAACTTTACAGTGGGCCGTGCATATCTGCAGTTCAGTATCCTCGGATTCAACCAATTATGGATCATGTAGTACTGTAGTACAGGGGTCCCTGACCCCCAGGCCACGCACAGACTGGTACCCGTCCATGGCCTGTTAGGAACTGGGCCGCACAGCAGGAGGTGAGTGGCAGGCGAGCGAGCAAAGCTTCACCTGTATTTATAGCCACTCCCCATTGCTCTCATTACCGCCTGAGCTCCGCCTCCTGTCAGATCAGCAGTGGCATTAGATTCTCATAGGAGGGTGAACCCTACTGTGAACTGCGTGTGCGAGGGATCTAGGTTGTGCACTCCTTATGAGAATCTAATGCCTGATGATCTGAGGTAGAGCTGAGGCGGTGATGCTAGCGCTGGGGAGCGGCTGCAAATACAGATTATCATTAGCAGAGACGTTTGACTGCACAGAGACCATAATAAATCAATTGCTTGCAGACTCATATCAAAAGCCCATCAGTGAGTGAAAACAAGCTCAGGGCTCCCACTGATTTTTCATTATGGTGAGTTGTATAATTATTTCATTATATATTACAATGTAATAATAATAGAAATAAAGTGCACAATAAATGTAATGTGCTTGAATCATCCCAAAACCATCCCCTGCCCTCCTGTCTGTGGAAAAATTGTCTTCCACAAAACCTGTCTCTGGTGCCAAAAAGATTGGGGACCGTTGCTGTATATGTATTTAGTGAAAGAAATCCCTGTATAAGTGGACCCATGCAGTTCAAACCCATGTTATTCAAGGGTCTGCTATATGATACCTGATCCTAGATTGGATCCTCTGCTGGAAAGGATAAAATTGCCATAAATACATTATTGGGTCAATTAACAAAATTAGAATGTGAATGGTAGATTTAGGAAATATAATTATATCAGTGTTAAGTGTACTAAAGTTGATAACAGTACTGTGGTTATGTAAGAGGGATACCCCTCTTCGTTGTAAAGTTAAATTAATTAAACAAGGAAGCCATTAGACTGAAGGGGTTTGCCTGTGCAAGCAAACCAAAACCTAAGCCTGTAAATGCTTCAAGGTGAAGAAATCAAAACCAAAGGACAACCAATCACCAAAGCAAAGTAGGCTTTTCCAAATAAGGCAAACTTAAGTTCTAGCCAATCAAGTAATTTCCTTGCTTTGTTTCTGCCTTTTCTCTATAAAAGATTTCCCTGAGCTCCTGCTGGTGGAAAGCTCCTTACCACTTCGAGTGGTGCTGCCTAAATAGATTGGAATAGATTTTTGCTCAAATAATCTCTTTAAATTTTTAATACGCCTCAGTTTGTCCTTTAATAGTTCATACAGCGCTTCCCTGGTGGCACAGTGGTTGAGAATCTGCCTGCCAATGCAGGGGACACAGGTTCGAGCCCTGGTCCAGAAAGATCCCACATGCCGTGGAGCAACTAAGCCCATGAACCACAACTACTGAGCCTGTGCTCTAGAGCCTGTGAGCCACAACTACTGAGCCCTCGTAGGCTGAAGGCTGCATGCCACAACTACTGAAGCCCGTGTGCCTAGAGCCTGTGCTCTGCAACAAGAGAAGTCACCGCAATGAGAAGCCCACGCACCGCAACGAAGAGCAGCCCCTGCTCACCACAACTAGAGAAAGCCCGCGTGCAGCAACAAAGACTCAACACAGCCGAAAATTAAATAAATAAATAAATAGTTCATACAAACTGAAGTATTAGGGGAAAATGTGGTGGAAAAAATTGGTTCAGAAAATATACACATTTGATGAGTTTATATCAATATATCTATATTGATATAGATATAAAGATATAGATATATGAGAGACGAAGGGACTAATAACCCACCAGAATGGCATAAAGATAACTTTAAATGAGAAACATTTGTGCAAAAGATGCATAAAGAAATCTTATCTGAACCACCCTTATCTGACTAAAGCAGAGCCCCCCAACCCCCAAATACAGCAACCATTACCACCCCTCCAAGGGATTTGCATGTTTGGGAGAAAATGGAATCCCAGCACCAGGAGGTGAGAATTCAGCTGCCATAAATTCCCCTCCAGGGGAGTTTCCAGCCAGGAAAGAGGCTGCCCATTAGCACCAGGATGAAAAAGCCCAGTGGAACCTTTCGTACTTTCCCACTGAAGCCCTTAACTACTCCCAACCTTTTCCTCTATTAAGCTGCTCTACAAACTGTTATGAGTGGTCCCACATGTTTGTAAATAAGCCTTGTCTTTCCTCCTGTGAATCTGGCTATTGTCAGTTAATTCACAGGCCTCCACCACCCCACTCTGAGGTGGTAGAGGAACAGTTTTTCCCCCAACAAAGAGCAAACGATAAAGCAAATGAGGCAAGATCTAAATAATAGGTGAATCTGGTGGAGGGTATATGGGTTTTCTTTGTACTATTCTTGCAAATTTTCTGTGAGTTTGAAATCATATCCCAAAAAAGTTTTAAAAAAACAAAAAACAGAGCTATTCATTGAAAAATTATCTATAATAGCAAAAAAAAAGGAAAGAGAAAAATAATTAAGTACATTTTTATGGATCCATTCAATGTTGTCATCAAAACTGATGTTTTAAAAAATGTTCCTTTACGTGGGAGAATGTTACATATATATTCCTTTAAAAAAAAAAAAGAGAAGGTAGAAATGAAAAAAATCTATACAGGATGATCCCAATTAGGTCAAACATTAAACGGTTTATGTATTTATCCCAGATGTTAAAGTAAGAAGAGCCTAATAAAATTGATTCCAACTTCATAACTGGAAACCCAGAGTTACTCTGAATAGCTCTAGGAGTTAAGATATGTTTGGGGGGTGAGGAGCAGGAAGGGAAAGTAGAGGAGCAGTACTACATTTCTCCTTGTCTTCTCTGGCTCCAAACTTCTGCTCCTGAGAACTTATTTCTGTAGGATCCCATCTCTATTCTTTACAGCATGGTCCCCAATATAGGTCACATCTTCTTTTTCTTGACTTGCTTCTAAAGCATAAAATAAGTCATTTGCATGTATTGGGGAAGTAAAAGTCCTACCAATAAACAGAGACCCCCTCCACATCAATGCAGAAAAGAAAACTGGTTTAGTACTTGAGATATTGTGATTTATAAGAAATATATATTTGGCCATTCAGATGACCAAAATATATTTATCATATATATTTGGTCTTCATCCACAATTCCTGACTCACAGCTCCCAAAACCCTTAGAATTTCATCACTGTGGAAAGTGATACATGTGTCTTTTATGTTAATGAGGTGACAGTGGAGCCAACCGTGAGATTAGAGTGTTGAAACTTTTAATCCCACCCCCTGACCTCCAGGGAGGGGAGAAGGGCTGGAGGTTGAATCAGTGACCAATGACCAATGATTTAATCAGTCATGCCCATGTAATGAAGCCTCCATATGAACCCAAAAGGATGGGGTTTGGAGAGCTTCCAGGTTGATGAGCACATAGTGATTGGGGAGAGTGATGAGTCTGGAGAGGGCATGGAACCTCTGAGCACTTTCCCCACACTGTGCCCTATGCATCTCTTCCATTTGGCTGTTCCCAAGTTATATCCTTTTCTAACAGACCAGTAATCTAGTAAGTAAAATGTCTCTCTGAGTTCTGTGAGCTACTCTAGCGAATTAATTGAACCAAAGAAGGATGTTGTGGGAACCTCTGATTTACAGCCAGTTGGTCAGAAGCTCAGGTACCAGCCTGGGCTTGTGACTGGCATCTGAAGTGTGTGTGTCTGGGGAAGGGTGGGGTGGGGCGAGGATGGACTGTCTTGTAGAACTTGTTAAAACACAAAATTCAATGGAGTAAATTTAAAGATTTAATTGGCTGTATTCAGTGATTCATGCATCATGCAGCATCCCACCTAGCAGATAGAAAGGAGCTCCGAGGAGCTGTACAAAATGTAAGGCTTTTATAGGCAGAAGGGGGCTGGAAGCGGAAGTTTCCAGCAAAGAGTGGATTATTTCAGGCAAGGTCACCTTCCTTTGTGGGAAGGTGGGGTCTATCAGGCAGATTACCTCACTAGTGCTGTCCAGGTACAGGCATACCTCAGAGATTACAATTTGGTTCCAGACCACTGCAATAAAAGGAGTCACACAAATTTTCTGGTTTCCCAGTGCATATAAAAGTTATGTTTACACTATACTATAATCTATTAAGTGTGCGATAGCATTATATCTAAAAAAGCAGTATACATACTGACAATGAAACTTGGCCACTGTGCACCGGTGTCGAATCGAATCTCAGAGACAGAGTTTTGGGTGAAGTAGAAAAGAATAGCTTTATTGCTTTGCCAGGCAAAGGGGGACACAGTGGGCTCGTGCCCTCAAAAACTCTGTGTCCTGGGACTTCCCTGGTGGTGCAGTGGTTAAGACTCCGCATTTCCACTGCAGGGGGAACAGGTTCAATTCCTGGCTGGGGAACTAAGATCTCACATGCTGCACAGTGCGGCCAAAAAATATATATATTAAAAAAACAAAAAACAAAAAACTGTGTCCCCACCCAAGGGGGTTTGGTGAGTTTTATAGCAGTGGTTCAAGGGTGGGGTTGCTAATAAGGATAAGGGTGTGTGCAGGGTCTGCATTCCTTTAATCTGGTTCTTGAGGTTATAAACTGTGACATCTCTGGAATGAAGAATGCTTCATCAAGTAGTTAACATCTTCCATTTGTTGGGGGTTTTAGTTCTGCAGAAGAGCTCAAAGATATTGATATGTGTATGCCTTGAGGTGGAGCCAGGACCTGCCCCAAGCCTGCACTATTGTTTCATGACTGCTCCTCCCTTGTCTCTGCATCCTCTCCCCTCCCTGATTAACAGCTGGTTGAACCTGCCCTTTGGAACTCAGGGAGGGTCATGGAGACTGGAGTCTATTCCCTACCAACAAGAAATGGGGGACAGAACGGCTTCTGTGCCCAGGAGCCCCACAGGGTCCTGCTCGGTTTCAATACCTTAATTAAAAAGTACTTTACTACTAAAAAAAACACTAACCATCATCTGAGCCTTCAGTGAGTCTTAATATGTTTGCTGGTTGAGGGTTTGAAGTATTGGAAGAACTAACAGAATGTGACAAACAGACACCAAGGGAGCAAATGCTGTTGGAAAAAAGGTGCCTATAGACTTGCTCAATGCAGGGTTGCCACTAATCTTCAATTTATAAAAAATTCAATATCTGTGAAGCACATATATAAAGCGAAGCACAGTAAAATGGGGTATGCCTATAATTGCAGATCGGTTAAAGTCACATTCCTGGGAGAGGCTGAAACTGCAGTTAGGTTAGGGGTTAAGTCTTGGTTTGGTGATGTGAATCTTAGCACTGGTGATCTCATTTTGGGCCTCTTTCTTTTATTAATAGAGTGAACCCTTAAGCTGTGGAATCTGATGCTCTATCTGGGTAGATAGTGTCAGAAGTGAGTTGAATTCTCACACACCCTACTGGTGTTGTGTGGGAAACCCTCCACATGTTAGAATTGTGTCCAGGAACCTAATTTAGTACTGATACTGCACAGGGCCCTATGGGGCTCCTGGGCACAAAGCATTTCTCTGACCGCCATTTCTTTGATTATAGGAAACAGCCTTCATTCAGCCTCCATGACCTTCCCTGAGTTCCAATAGGCAGATTCAAGCAGTTGTTAATTAGGGAAGGGAGGGGATATGAGACTGGGGTAAACAAACAGTCAAGAGCAGCTTTGGGGCAAGGTTCTGTTTCCCTGTCAATGGATACACACAGTATCTTTGAGCTATTTTGCAGATACTGAAACCCCCTCCAGGCAGGAGAAGTTAATGGATTAATGATGGTATGCTGCCCACAAGCATATAGACCTCAGACCAGCTGGACCTGAAGGTTGATGATGCTGACTCCTACTTACCTCCCCACCAACTCATCAGAAGAATGTCCATGAGCTGATCACGCCCTCTTTGAACAATTACTATAAAACATCTCACTATCTTCTCCAAGTTGGGACACATAGTTTTTCAAGGCAGGAGCCTGCTGTGCCCCCCTTTGCCTGGCAAAGTAATAAAGCTATCCTTTTCTGCTTCACCCAAAACTCTGTCTCCAAGATTTGATTTGGCACCAGTGTACAGAGAAGCTGAGCTTTCAGCATCAGTACTGAGTAAGCACAACAGAGTAGCACACGTACATAGGTAGCCTGTGAGTAACTATGAAGTCAGCATGAAGTTTCACACAATTGAGTAAAGCAGAAGAAAGAACACTTAAACTTCTCTTGTCTCCTTGAGAGATAAGTAGTTACTCAAAACAGCCTGCTAGGTTAACTCAAGAATTGTGTGTGGACATTTCTAGGGGGTATGAAGCCCAGACCTTGGAGACAGCTCTGCATAAGGAAACAGGACATGGGGCTTATTTATTTAGCCCTGGAGAAATCTGCCCACATTCCAAAAAGTTAAAGTAGGAACTCAAGGACAATTCTGTTTCTAAAGAGACCCTTTCAAAAGCGAAGGAAGAGAGAACGTTCTTCTTCTCCTTTACAAGCAGAGAAAAATCATTTTTATTTATCCTCACACATGTGCAGCAGCTTTTTGGACTTTTGGGATGCTGTGTATGAAGGGTGGGACTATGTGATAGCGACAACTGGCGAACAACTGAAAGTTGAGCTTTCTATTTATATATTCTGGTTGTTAGCCTTCTGGCAGCCACGGTTACTGGAATTTTGCCTGGAGCACCTCTATCTCAGCAGACTCTGGCCTCCTGCCATGTTTTCTTATTCCCTTTCTGACTCCGTATTCCCTGCTTCTCCCTCTACAGGCTTCTTCCTCCCCTAGGTTTCCCCGAGAAACTCTATTTCCCTTGTATTATTATGCAGAGTAATTTTGTTTTCCATCCACTACTAGTCTCTGGAGCATCAAAGACATTTCTATTCCCCAATGCTTTAACAACTCAGGCATCAACTCCAGATCTCACTCCTTATCTGCAGAGAAAAATGGGCAGAGGCTTTGCAACTTCAGTCTTTTCTCTTCTTTTTTCCCACCAGTGTTTGAAGGGAAGGAAGAGAGAAGTAGAGATGTGTTGCCCAACTGCTAATATGAATTATGCCATCCTTCTCCTCGATACCCCCCTCAGAAGGCAGCCACGGCTACACTCAGGTTTAGTTTTAAATGATTATCTTCCTCTGATTTTTCAAGTTTCTTTGCTCTGAGATATCTATTTCTATTCATGTCATCTAAAAATTGAGATATATCTTATATATATGCCATCAAGTGATAAGATACCACTTTTATCTATAAAATTAGCATAAAGATTTTTGGTTTTATAGTGTTGCGGTCCGGGAGCCACACGCCTGGAGTCGAGTTCCCCGGTAAATGCGACCCGTGTCCCAACCAAGGACACCCGAGAATGAGAATCACCAACACCAAGTAGAAAGATTAGCAAAGGATTTATACAAGTACAAGTATAGAAGCTTACACAAACTGTCCGGACAGGGTCCCACTCGGGGAGAAGTGAGTGAGACCCTGACTAACAGTCGGGCGAGGCCTTTATACCCTTCACAGGACGGGAAGTTCCCAAGGCGGGAGGGAGCTGTTTAATTTTGAATCAGCCAATCAGGAACCCGGTTCTTCCTGCCCCAAGCAAGCAAGCAAAGCAACTTTCTTACAGAAGTCAAAATGTGCTGTTAGCCCTGAAGCTGTTCTTCTGTTTCTTTTGTCACAATAGGACCAGAGGAGTTAAAAATATATTGTCAGTAGCAAGCTGAGTAGTAAGTTGGCATTGAAAATCATATTCAAGATTCAGTTTTAACCTAAGTTTGGTGTCCTAACGTTCTTAAATTGTCTTCAAAAATTGTGCACCCAAAGTATGCAGAGATAGAGGTACAGAGAGCATACACCTTGTGAAGTAAATATTAGCCACTGAGGAATGATCACAGATAGATAAGTCTGTCTTTCTTACTGTTACTAATACAAGTGCAAAATGACTGCCTGTCACATGCCAGGAAATGCTGTCAAAGCCTGGAGAAATTATCAGAGCTTTTGGAATAGATCACAGAATGCTAAAGACTAGGAGAAGTTGGTGTAACTGATCGATGCCTCAAAGACTCTCTAGTAAGATGTTGACCATCAACTTGTCAAAAGCCTTCTGCTGACTTTTAGGAGAAGCTATTTATCTTCCTTCAAAATACAATTCATTCCAGAACGCAACAAAACCTTCGAGTTTAGCCAAATAGGTAACAATCAAAATGCTGAAATTCCTTGATAAGCCTTGAAATAGAACAGTCTGCAACTGTCTGCCTAAAGGTTACTAGAGAACTCACAATCAGGAGCACATTCTGGACATTATCATGTCTCCATGATGATCTTCAGGGAATCTTCATATTCAAAATGTGGGAAAGTCCTGGACTCGGATTTCCATTGCAATACTGAAAAGCGGTAATTAGGCATATAACACTGTATTAGTCTGCTCAGGCTGCCATAACAAAATACCACAGACTGGATGGCTTAAACAACAGAAATTTATTTTCTCCCAGTTCTGGAGGCTGGAAGTCCACGATCAAGGCATTGGCACGTTTGATTCCTCCTATGGCCTCTCACCTTGGTTGCAGATGGTTGCCATCTTGCTGTGTCCTCAAATGGTCTTTACTCTGCGTGTGTTCACCTCTGGTGTCTCTCTGTGTGTCCAAATGTCCCCTTCAAAAGGACACCAGTCATTTTGGATTAGGGTCTTCACTCTACCCCAGTTGAACTTAATCACCTCTTTAAAGGCCCTATCTTCAAATGCATGGCAAGGCCCACCTTAAACCATATGTTAGGAAACCTCATAAAAATCCTGCCTTTGCCCTCCGCACTCTGAAACACTAAGACCCTTCAAGGTAGCCTTCTCCTTTACCATTGTGAGCAATAAATAAACAAACTCAGCTTTGTTTTATCAACAGATTATTTTGGTGGTATTTTCAGGGAGTCAGTTCTCAAAATTTAGAAGACTCTTGAGAAGTTGTCCAGTCCTACTGTACATCATATTTGAGTCTCTCATATATTATCCCTAACAAATAATATCCTGTTTTCTACTCAGATACTTCCAGGGCCTGGGATCTCACTATCCCTAAGTCATTGCCCTTTAGACAGTGACATCTTTGGAGTTGTCCAGGTATTTAACAGGAGGTAACAATATGATGGTAATAAATGTCATCTGAGCGAGTGAAAGGATAGATGGTACATGTCAGGCTTCATTGGTACTTCTTCTAGTTAGCTGAGAAAACCATGATTAAAAATTTTATTTACCTCCCTTCAATCTCCTTTTTCTGTTTTATTTCTTCTCTATTCCATCATTATAAAACAATTTTTAAATGATTTGTACATGTGTGATTAAAATATTCTATGTGTAGAACATAGTTGAAAACTGAAAAAAAAGCTTAGGTAATAAATGAAATTTTAGAAAATATGTTTACTTACAGAGTTTTATAATTATTTTCTGTAGATTTCTGATTTCTTTGTTATACACTTTCTGAATTCACTTTGAATTAATGAAGACATATTCTGAAATAATATTAATTTTTTAAATGAATAGGGCTTCCCTGGTGGCACAGTGGTTAAGAATCCGCCTGCCAATGCAGGCGACACGGGTTCGAGCCCTGGTCCAGGAAGATCCCACATGCCGCGGAGCAACTAAGCCCGTGCGCCACAACTACTGAGCCTGCGCTCTAGAGCCCGTGAGCCACAACTACTAAGCCCACGTGCCACAACTACTGAAGCCCATGCGTCTAGAGCCCATGCTTGGCAAAAAGAGAAGTCACTACAATGAGAAGCCCGCTCACCACAATGAAGAGTAGCCTCTGCTCGCTGCAACTAAAGAAAGTCCGCATGAAGCAACAAAGACCCAGCGCAGCCATAAATAAATAAATAAATTTATTTTAAAAAATAAAAATTAATAAAACTAGCTTGTGAAAAAAAGAAACAGAAAAAATATGAGTAGCTCCCCAAAATCTATAAATTAGGAAAAATATAAACTGCTGACATACCAGCAAGGAGAATACCATTGCTGATTATCGTTTTGATGCAGAAAAACAGACACATTTGTCAAAAGTTCCTGCCAGTAAACCAACTGAAAAGAAAATCAAAAATCTTTCTGAAGTTCTACTTAATATTCTAATTATTTCAAGGAGGGGGAAAATGTAAGAATCAATCAGTCTGAATTAATATGATATTAGTAATCAGTATATAGACAAAAGATGTGTATGCATGTCTGGAGTGTTTTTCAACACCAACAGCCAATTCTCTGATTCTCTGGACACCAACCGGGTATCCTATAATTCAATTTTTATATGAAATACTAATTCTAATACTCGGAATTAGCATAGATCCCACAGGTTTAGGACTCAGTCCTCCATAAGATTACCCCCACTTCAGATGCCAATCTCAAGTCTGGCCACCCATACTTGTAACCTACTGCTATAAATTGTAGGTTCCCGTGATCCCCTCCTAAAGTTTGCTAATTTGCTAGAATGGCCCACAGAACTCAGGGAAACATTTTACTTACACTTATCAGTTTATTATAAATATAACTCAGGAACAGTCAAATGGAAGAGGTGTGTAGGGCAAGGTCCAGGGTTGGGGCAGGCATGGAACTTCCATGCCTTCTCCTGACTTGCCTCCCTCCCAGTACTTCATATGTTCACCAACCCAGAAGCTCATTAAATCTCATCATTCAAGAGTTTTTATAGACTTAACTCTCCAGACCCAGCTTCTATCCCTGGAGGTTGATGGGTAGGACTAAAAGTTCCAACGCTCTAATCACTTGGTCTTTCTGGTAACCAACCCCTCCTGAGGCTATCTAGAAGCCCCACCCAAAGTCATCTCATTAGTATAAGTTCAGGTGTATCTAAAGGTGCTCATTATGAATAACAAAGATACTCCTATCACTCAGGAAATTGCAAGGGTTTTCAGAGCTCTGTCCTCCACTTCCACCCTCTACCACACATGGTGTGCCTGAGACCTACTCCTCTGGTTCAGTTTCTCCAAGATATAAGCTTGTGATTGCTGCCTGGGGATAGTCACTAGGCACATAGGAGGGGAACTGGGGGTCTAGCAATACCATACCTTAACCCGTGGTATCTCCAATATGTGAATCCTTCAGGGATTCTCTAGGGCAAACCAACTCACTTCTTGACTCTCAGCTAGTCTTTAGCTTGTTTTGATCAATACAGTATGGTAGAAGTGATGCTGTGTGATTTCTGAGCCCCAACCTCAAAAGATGTTGCAGCTTCTGCTCTTATCCTCTTGGAACCCTGCCCTGACACTACCATGGAAGAGGCCTGCTATGACCTGAGGACTGAGAGGCCACATGGAGAACTGAGGCCCCAGTCAGCTGCCAGACATGTGAATGAGGCAATCGAGAACCAGCTATTTCTCAGCCAACCTGCCAACTGAGCACAAATGTGTGCCTGAGCCCAGACAAACCCACATGGAGCAGAGAAAAATCACTACAGCCAGGCCCTACTCAAAGTTCCAACGCACAGAATCCTAAACAAATAAATGATTATTTTAAAATACTAGGTAATTTGTTCCCTAGCAAAAGTTAAACTGATACAGTGGTAAAGTATCATGATGTTTGCAACTTACTTTCAAATGTTTCAGAAAATAAGTATATATATATATATATATATGTATATATATATATATATATATACACACACACACACATATACATACAAATATCTATAAAAATATATATTTGAGAAAGGTAAAGCAAATATGTCAACATATTAGCAATTATTAAATCTAGGTGAAAGGTATGTGAATATTCACTGTACTATCCTTTCCATCTTTATGTACATTTGAAATTACTCAAATTAAAAGTTGAAGGGAAGTAAAATTTTAAATACAGAGGAAAACAATATTGGCAAAATGTTGGTAATTGTTGAAGGCAAGTAATGGATATGCGGGGATTCACAATACCAATTTTTGTTTATGTTTGATGTTTTCACAATAACAAGTTTTAAAATATGTAGCAGGTGTCATGAAGAACCTAGGGGTAAGACAGGAATAAAGACACAGACCTACTAGAGAATGGACTTGAGAATATGCGGAGGGGGAAGGGTAGCTGTGACAAAGCGAGAGAGTGGCATGGACATATATACACTACCAAACGTAAAATAGATAGCTAGGGGGAAGCAGCCGCATAGCACAGGGAGATCAGCTCGGTGCTTTGTGACCGCCTGGAGGGGTGGGATAGGGAGGGTCGGGGGGAGGGAGACGCAAGAGGGAAGAGATATGGGAACATATGTATATGTATAACTGATCCACTTTGTTATAAAGCAGAAACTAACACACCATTGTAAAGCAATTATACTCCAATAAAGATGTAAAAAAAAAAATAGCCTTACCTCAAAATAAACAAAATAAAATAAAATATATAGCAGGAATCATTACCAGACAGGGAGTTAAAATTTAGCTCCTAGTCCATTTCAACAGACATGCTTCTGTTGCCCCAACTAGGCTTTATCAATTTTTCTAAAGTTACAGGCTCTCTAGGTTGCCTACCTACTTTGCAACCCTCTTCTTCCTTCCTGGCAGAATTTGTTTCCTACTAAAGAAACTGAAAATGGCAAACTATCACCTCCCTAGCTCAGCTGCACTTAGGACATGGGCACATGGCCTCATTCTGGACCCATTCCTCTGAGAAGTGTTGATTTTTGTTTTTGTTGTTTTACTAGGCAGTTTACTTGGGTAGAACCAAACCCTAAACTTTGTCTTCCCTGTGGTGGGTGTACATCTGAAATCACTATCACTATGCGGTTCTTTTATCCTTAGCTGGGCTGTTTAGAGCCTTCCCCATGCTCGTGTGCTTTAGAGTCCAACCAGAGGTTTAGGCAGAGTTTATATGCAGAATTTGGGGTGCCCCTCTCTGACTCCTTTCCAGGATGTTCCCCTTTATTTTCCTGCTGTGGTGGTCCCTCTGACCTCTATCCCTGGTACTTTAAGCCAGTAAATTTGTGTATTTCTGTGCACAGGGGTTTAGCTCCCCTCCTAGGGCTTGTCCTCAAGCTAAAAGTCTTTAAAAATAGGGAAACTCACCCAGTTCATTTTTCCTTTTCCAATCGCAGACCCAGTTTCTACCTGTTTTTAGTCTCTGATGCCTTCAGGGAATTGTTTATTTTTGCCCAGACTTTATGGTTGTCATATGCAGGAGGGCAGAAGCTACATCACACTTACCTCACAATTCTCTTTCAGAAGACAAAAGAAATATGACAATGGACTCATCATTTTTAGGTATTCAACCTTACAGAATACATAGTATGAAGAGAATTGGAATCTCTGTAGAGACTGCTTAATCTTGCTTTTTACAAAATATCCCAATTCTATGAAGAACTGCTAATATTAAATGCCTTCATTTTTTAAATAAAGAAAAACGTCCGCTGTCAATATTTTAAACAGATAAAACTATTGATTTTTCATTCTTATATATAAAAGGAAATATTGTTAGTGATCATTTGACTTCAACTTGGATTGACTTGACTAATTTAGGGTCTTGCTCAACATTTTATAACCAATAGCAGTCTGGGAAAGTATGGGCACTTAATAAGGTGTTAAAATAAAAGTTATACAATGAGTAATGTATACAATTAATGGAGCCATTCTCTTTGCAGTTTTAATTGGGAAAGGGTATATTCCAGGTCAAAATTTAGAATGCAATGAATTTGACCCAACAGACTATCAGAAAAACAAAGTATTCTATATTACTTTTTTCAGTAGCCAGAAATCAGTAGCATCCAGAATAGTAGCTGTAATAAAAACAATACATATGATAGAAATAACGGAATGTGAACCAATCTGCAAGAGGCTAAAGATGTCATCTTCCCTCATTTTCCAACAATTCCAAAGGTTTCTCCTGCTATGTAATTATGCATTTATAATATTCCTGAGATTATGATTAAGGACAACAGACTCAGATTTTACATGCACAGTAGTGGTAAACCTTGTGAAAGTGAAAAGAGTAAGGGTTAAAATAGAGCCTCCAAATTGCTGACATAACTGAAGTGACTGTGATAGAATCCCAGCTTTCCTGACCCTTATGATGGTGAAAGAGTTAGCCAACTGACTGATGACCTTTTCAAGACTGGCTTCCATTTACTGTTTTTGCAGCTGGTTAAACAGCAATGTCATAACGTAGACCTCTGTGAATCCACAAGAAAGTGATTACAGACACAACGGAAATTTCTTTCTTGGAAATTTTAACTAGTTTATCTGTATGAATGAGCACCCTTGATGAGAAGACTTTAAACACTACATTTGTCTGATGATGCAGTGTCAGTGCTGTCCTCTTCATAGAAACCATGCATTATTTATCCAACACTTGCGAATGCACAAAACACAAGCTTCTGAAGCTTTCTTCCAGTAGATACAGGCTTTGTTCACAAAACAACAACTTTTCAGGCCATACACTCAGCTTCTCTCTCACTTTTGGTACCTGGGAAAAGACTCTAGGTTACAGATGTATTTTGCTTGATCTACAAGTATTTTTAGAAAATAAAACAGTATTTTAAAATATGTAGAGTTTTCTCTCAAACAATTTTTAAAAAGCATAAACAAAAATTCAGATTTCCATTTTCTCTTGAAACTTGGAGAATGTGGCAACCCAGCATTCAAATTCCTACATGAGAACACTGGGGCAAGCTGAGTATTTGCAGCTCCGAAGGGGCCTGTGCCCTCTGCTCACTCTATCCATTTTCCTTACCTGCTCATCCCTAAAGGAATTGAGTTTGAGATCTAGGCCTTATATGATTAAAATACTATCTTATAAGCATTATTCACCAATGTATGTAAAGATTCATCTTGTTACTGATAAGGCCCAGTGGTATTTGAAAACCAGGCCCAAATATAGGAGATTATAGGAGTAACCACTCTAATCAAACCTCTACAGAGAATATGCAGGGTTTGATTAAGTGACTTTTCAGCATACAAGCCAAAAACTATTTTTTCTGCATTAATCCATATATACAGGTTTTTAGAGAGTTGTTGAGTACTTTTTCAATTTAATTTCATGTTATTTTTATTATAAGATCTAAAAATTCACTATTTCTGCCAAACATATATTTCCAATTTGAAGTAAAAGTAAAAATGTCTATAACCTCTTACTTAAGAATGATTGGAGAATTTGGAGAAACCGAAAACATGACCTAAAAGTTATCAAAACATCAACAAATTGAACTCATCAACAGAATAAGTGCCATCCATATAAAAGAAGAAACTTCCTGACCAAAGTTCTGATAAACCAAACTAATAATGATAATATGTATTTAACACTTGCTCTCACTCATCAAGATAATCTTACAATATAGCTTGTATTCATTATCTATTACTGCACAAAAAATTACCCCAAAACTTAGAAGGTTGAAACAACAGATATTTATTGCTTAATTAAGCCTAAATAAGGCTTAGGAAAACCTATATGATTATAAAACTAAAATGCTGATATATACTTTCCTTTCCATTTATTCAGATGATGGTTTATACAAAAATGCTCCTCAATATATACATACCCATGAAAAAATATATATATAAGTTTTCGAACAGTAACATTATAGTAGAAATAGAAATGTTTTCCACGTGAACAGCTTCTCCCACCCCCTACCTGTTCTCACAGTGGCTGTGGACCCTTGGCAAGCTGAAAGCATCACTGTTCAGTTTACTTCCCTTCTTTCCCTTGCTTTACTTTTTTTCTCTACTTCCCTCATTCCCTCTTCAAACAAAACTACTTTTAAAATATTGCTTGAACTTTATGAGCCCAATCTTGCTCTTGGGACATTCTACCTGAATTAGAAAATAAAATGTATCCTTTTTTTTTTTTTAGGGAGGTGCAATTTTAATTAATTAATTTATTATTTATTTATGACTGTATTGGATCTTCGTTTCTGTGCGAGGGCTTTCTCTAGTTGTAGCAAGTGGGGGCCACTCTTCATCACGGTGTGCGGGTCTCTCACTATCGCGGCCTCTCTTGTTGAGGAGCACAGGCTCCAGACGCACAGGCTCAGTAGTTGTGGCTCACGGGCCCAATTGCTCCGCGGCACCTGGGATCTTCCCAGACCAGGGCTCGAACCCGTGTCCCCTGCATTGGCAGGCAGATTCTCAACCACTGTGCCACCAGGGTAGCCCTGTATCCTTTTTTTAATGGCAACATTTTGGAGGAAATAAAACCACACTATAACAGAAAAAAAAAACCTGATAAATTGCTATTATAGGCTCTTCCATAATGCAAATTAAATAGTTGACTGCAGTACACATAGAACATCTGTTAACCCAAATTAAAGTGAACAAGGAACTAAATTAGAATTGCTTTTTCCATCTAATCATATAGAAGACTAAACATATTATAAGCCAGATAGTCTCAATGTTTTAAGGCATTGCCTGTTAGTGAGCTTAGTACAGTAAATTAAAGCAATAACTAAATAGTATCTTGGAGATCTTCACTGAAGGAGTTAATGACTATGGCTGCCCCAGTGCTTAATTAACAGCTGGGTAGAGTCACCAGGCAAGTCTAATTTAGTAATAACAGCAAAAGGTACAAATTTGTTCTAAATCCCAAGCCAATATTGGCCATAGTCCTTTTTTTCTTGAGTTGAACTATTTTATGCTCTCTTGCTTTAATTACTTTTTACCAAATTTATTATCTCAGTATGCATATATTATAAAACAGTAGAAAACAGAAACAGTTGAAAACAGAAAATATTTTTTTAAAACATCTCATTGTCAAAATTTTGAAAATGATCACTTGAAAGCCTGCCAGAAAGATACAAAATATAATGCCCATTTCTCTAAGAACAACCTGACTTCTTTCCTTTCAACTTTTTTTCACCATTAAAGAAAAAACAATATCCTGCTCCTTTTAGTAGCACATACATCAAAATCGGAGCAAATCCCCAAAATGGGATTAGCAGGACCCCATCTTCAAATGACATGAAACCTACTGAAGTACTCTATGTTTTTTACATTGCTAAAAATTAAATGAATGGTCTGTAACAGTAGGAATTACTTTCTTTTGTTTTGTTTTTCTTTATTTTTTATACAGCAGATTCTTATTAGTCATCCATTTTATACATATTAGTGTATACATGTCAATCACAATCTCCCAATTCATCCCACCACCCCGTCCCACTTTCCCCGCTTGGTGTCCATACGTTTGCTCTCTATATCTGTGTCCTACTTCTGCCTTGCAAACCAGTTCATCTGTACCATTTTTCTAGATTCCACATATATGTGTTAATATACGATATTTGTTTTTCTCTTTCTGACTTACTTCACTCTGTATTACAGTCTCTAGATTCATCCACGTCTCTACAAATGACCCAATTTCGTTCCTTTTTGTGGCTGAGTAATATTCCATTGTATATATGTACCACATCTTCTTTATCCATTCGTCTGTCAATGGGCATTTAGGTTGCTTCCATGACCTGGCTATTGTAAATAGTGCTGCAATGAACATTGGGGTGCATGTGTCTTTTTGAATTATGGTTTTCTTTGGGTATATGCCCAGTAGTGGGGTTGCTGGGTCATATGGTAGTTCTATTTTTAGTTTTTTAAGGAGCTTCCATACTGTTCTCCATAGTGGCTGTATAAATTTACATTCCCACCAACAGTGCAAGAAGGTTCCCTTTGCTCCACACCCTCTCCAGCATTTGTTGTTTGTAGATTTTCTGATGATGCCCATTCTAACCAGTGTGAGGTGATACCTCATTGCAGTAGGAATTACTTTCCATTGTACATAACAAGAAACTTAGCTAAACACTTTTTTAAACAAATTATGGTAGTTATTTTCATTGATTCTTCAAAGGAGCTGTCAAAGACCCAGTTAGCTTTCCGCTCTAGCATTGGTAGTGTTTAGCTTTCATCCTTGTGAACACCTCTTGATACCAAGATAGCTCTTCTTCCACCTTGCACTTATGTTCCAGGAATAATGAGAAGGAGGAAAGACAAATTCATGTGCCCACTTAGACCCTTTAAAGACAGGTTTTCTAAATATCCCACATGGTAGACATATCTCCTTGGCCAGACTTGTACCATATGTCATATGCCCACCCCTAGCTTGAAGAAAGCCCAGTAAATCAAGTTTTTAAGCTACTGACATATATATATGGCCATCAAAAACAAAATGGAGTTCTGTTAGAGAGGAAGAAGAGAGAAACTACTTGATCATGAAACCCAACCAATCAATAAATGAATCAAGATTAAGAAATAAAAATAAATAAAATAAACCTCAGAATTTGACAAGCCATGGTAAAAGGACTGGAAGTGTTCTTTGAATCCAGTTAAGCATGAAATAAAGGGTCAACAAGTTGGGGAGTAAAGGAATATAAGCAAAAGGATCAGGAAAAAGGGATAGGGCACCAGCAATAAGAGGTATTGGGCTGGCCAAAAGGTTTCTTTGGTTTTTAGGTGAAAATAAAAGACACATTTTTCATTTTCACCAAGAACTTTATTGAACACCGTATTCACTGTTTTGTTCCAATACCTTCTGCCATTTTTCAGGCAGCTTCATAATTCCATCTTTCTGAAACTTTTTATCTTTTTGAGCAAAGAACTGGTCCAGGTGCCTTTTACAGTCTTCCAGGGAATTGACATTCTTTCCATTAAGAGAATTTTGTAAAGACCAAAATAAATGGAAATCTGAAGGTGCTATGTCTGGTGAATACAGTAGATGAATCAGAACTTCCCAGTCAAGCTGTAGCAGTTTTTGCCCAGTCATCAAAGAAACACGTGGTCTTGCATTATCCTGATGGAAGATTATGTGTTTTCTGTTGATTAATTCTGGATGCTTTTCATTGAGTGCTGCTTTCAGTTGGTCTAATTGGGAGCAGTACTTGTTAGAATTAATCATTTGGTTTTTTGGAAGGAGCTCATAATAAGAGGACTCCCGATTCCACCATATATGCAACATCACCTCCTTGGGATGATGACCAGCCTTCGGTGTGGTTGGTGGTGGTTCATTTCACTTGCTCCACAATCTCTTCCACATTATTGTACAATATTCACTTTTCATCGCCCATCACAATTTGTTTTAAAAACAGAACGTTTTCATTATATTTCAGTAGAGAATCACATGCGGAAATACTGTCAAGAAGGTTTTTTCGCTGAACTTATGTGGAACCCAAACATCAAAGTGATGAACATAACCAAGCTGGTGCAAATGATTTTCAATGCTTGATTTGGATATTTTTAGTATGTCAGCTCTCTCCTGCGTGTTATAACGTTATTGTTCTCAATTAACATCTCAATTTGATCGCTATCAACTTCAACTGGCCTACCCAACTGTGAAGCGTTGTTCAGCAAGAAATCTCCAGCACAAAACTTCACAAGCCACTTTTGACATATTCAGTCAGTCACAGCACCCTTCTCCATACACAGCACAAATCTTTTTTTTTTTTGCATTTCAGTTGCATTTTACTTTTCTTGAAATAATGAAGCATAATATGCCAAAAATGTTGTTTTTCTTCCATCTTCAATATCAAAATGGTTACACAAAAATTCACCAATTTTGATAACTTTTTAAAAAATGCATGCTGATATGACAGCTGTCACAATACAGTTTAACAAAATTGTTTCAAATGAAGTTAAAGACAACTAAGCACTGTTAGAGCCATCTTACAGAAAAAACCAAACTTTTTTGCCAATCCAATAGTATGTTCTTAGTACTTACTCAACTCTAGATACTGTTGTGAGTGCTTTCCATATAGTAACTCATTTTGCAGAGAAAATAGAGGCAAAAAATAAGTTATTTGCCCCGATAAATAGGTAGTAAGTTGAAGAGTCAAGTCTCAAATATAGGTTTAAACAACAGTCTTAGCTTTTATGCCACAATGCCTCTCACTAAGGTGGCCAACAATCCTGGACTTAGCACTGCCCATCCAGAGTTCCAGGATACCCCTCAGTCCCAGGCAAACTGGGATGGTTGGTCACCCTGTCTTCCCAGTGTTAATCCTGTTATCTTTCATAGCAGGAAAGCATTCAGTGCTAAAATGAAAGCATAACTTTAAAAAACAACAACAACATCATAACTACAAATCCTTAATGGTTTTCATAACCTTTTTTCTTAACCTTAGGGAATATAAGACATAATGGTGAATGGTGAAGAAACACTTATCCAAAGTCATAATTCTTTAAGTTTCACTTCAGTTTTTTTTTCTTCTTGCATGAATGTGAGTTTCTTTATGATCACAAAAAAGACAACTTAGAGGTTACTTTGGTCTTTAAAGTTGATAATCAACTTATTAACTCACAGACTCTACTTTAATTCTTCCTTAAGCATTTAAGTTCAGTTTACAAATCTCATTATTCCATTGTAGGCCTAGCAAATTTGAACTGTCGCTTTTAATGGCCTTCAATTAATATTTGGTTACATTTTCAAATTTAGTTAATAAACTCTTTTAAATGTTTTAAACTGGGCTTATAAATTTAATATATTGTCTTTAAGTCCTTCAATTGTCTGAATAACAAACCTTCCCAAGTAATTAAGCCATTCTTAGGAATTAAATTAGTTAAACTCAAAAATATGGTGACCTTTAAAATCTATTAAATATTCTAATACTATATATAAATAGTAAAATTTCTACCTAAAGTCATAAGTTTAAATCAATTACTCAATTCTACATTTTAAATTAAAACTACCTTGTTAATCTAATAAGTCAAATTATTGTTAACATTACAAGTCTATCATGCTACATATACACAGATTCTTTAGCAAAAGAAAATATTAATAAGGTATATTTGGGCCTCTTCACTGTCTCTGTTATTAATTCTATAAGTCTTAATGGGTACTAAAATGATATCTGGTTTGAATTTTGAATCTCTCTCTCTGGATTTTTATGACTATTTTAGTCTTAACTTTCAAAAACATTCTACTAGTTCTTGGTTTAATTCAAGTAAAATTAAGCACTTTTTAATAGGTTCTGATTTTGTGAGGTTACTTCTCTCTCCCTTTCCCATGTGAGTAGTTGTGTGTATTTGTATGTGTGTGTGTGTGTGTGTGATTGTATGCTGTGTGTTTGTGTGTGTATCTGGATGTATTTGTATGTACTTTTGTGTATGTGCCATGTGTATGTACACACAAACATGCAGGTGATAGTGGGAGAGAAAGACTCCCAGTATTTTCAAAGAGAGTTAATAGGAATAATGCTCACCAAAAATAATACTGGTTATTTCAAGATAGTAGGATTCAGGGATGTTTGCTGCTTTTTACTTTAAATCTTTCTCTATTGCTTGAATAAGCAAGTGTCACTTTTTAGAGAAAAAAAAATCTCTTCTTTAAAATAATATTTTTTAGAGGGTAACTTTTCTTGTACTGACATGGAAATATGTCTAGACCATATTATTAAGTCAAGGAGTTTCAAAATAATAAATATAGTAGTATCCCATTTTTGGAAAAAAATTTGGATAAAAATTTAATGTGGTATGAATATAGGTGGGTCCCAAAAGATACATACTAAATATTAAGATTGTTTATCTCTGGGGTTCGGGCTGGAATTGGGTATTGGAAGTATGTCATACGCAACTGCCTAGAACACTGACGTAAACAAGAAAGGGGGTTATTTTTGCTCACATAAGTCCAGAGGTAGGCTGTCTCGGGTAGGGGTGGAGGGAGCCTCAAAGTTCTAGGCTCTTTCTAGCTTTGGTCCCACCATCTTTTGGGTGTGTCTTCCACACTCACAGTTAAGGGATTGTTGCTCCAGCTCTAGGCATTGTCTACAAATTCCAGTCAGGAAGAAGATAGAAAGATAGAAAAAAGATGTGTGCCAGATGAGTCTACCTCTTTTTCTCAGGAAAAAAAAACAGCTTTCCCAGAAGTCTTTCCCAATAGACTTAAAATTATATCTCATTAGCCAAAACTATGTCATGTGGCCACATGTGGCTGCAAGGAAGCTTTTCATTTGTCACACTGTTACCCCAAACATAATCAGAATTTTTTTACATTAAGGGAGAAAAGATATATTCTATATATGCTTCTGTGTGTGTGTGTGTGTGTGTGTGTGTGTGTGTGTGTGTGTGTGTGTTTTAAATTTAGGAAGAATCCATGTATACAGTAAGTGAAGGGAGGACATTCCAGATAGAGAAAATAGTCTGATTGATTTAAAATATCTAAATAGGTGGAAAGTATTTCTAATATAATTGTATGTAATTGTGTATAGTTTTCATTAAAAACATGAATTGCTAAAATGACCCAAGCTGTTACAATAGATTTCTTATGCAACATAATTCACTATGTTCAAGATACAATGTTTACAATAAGCTAAGAGCTGGAGAGAATCCTGCACCAGTGTAACTGAAAAAAAAACCCTCCAGATTTGCACTTTATATTCAAATTACTCTAAAAAAATTATTTGTAAATCAAAGCTTGAAAACAAAAAAGCTTACCTTCAATTACTCTATGACTATTTTTAATTTTAAAACATTCCTGTCTTCCTAGTCTTTATCCTTATGTGTACATATTTTACTTACCTCTAATATCAAATGACTTTCTACTTTGTAAACTGGAAACCAATTATTACAGAGAAGAATTAATGCAAACGTTTTTCTCATTTGCATAAACAAAGAGATGACATACAAAGCAGTGAGATCTGAGAGAATAAATAGTGCAAGGTATTATCTTCTCAGTGAACTTTTTTTTTGGTTTTCCAAAACTCTGTATTTGAGTGTAGGTGATTCAGGGTTTCTTTGTATTTTTAAAAATTATTGTCATTTTGATGAAGAATGCTTCCCAGGCATTAGAAGAAAGGTTTCACCAAAAGTGAAGCTCCCCAAACAGATTGTGGGCTCTGGTTAGAAGAAAGCAGCTGCCTGAGGAGAAGAAACAGCAGCAGCTCTGGATGAGCCTGGGTGCCCTGGGGAAGGGCCAGAGCCCAGAGCCAACAGGTTGACAAGGTATTGAGGAAAATTCGGTAGTACTACACAAATAAGTAGATCAGTGAAACAGAATGGAATCCAGATATAGACCCACATATATTGAATTTAATATGAGACTATCATATAACAATATTAATATGAAAGTATTATAAAAGTTGTATTTCGAAAATTAGTGGAGAAAAGAATTGTTCAGTAGATGGAGTTGAGACAATCTCATTCCTTTTCCCAAAATAAACTTAAGATAGATCAACTATCTCAATGAAAAAAATTCCATAAGTTATACCAAGAGGATTTTCCTGGCGTGTTTTCTTCCAAGATTTCATTCAGGTATGATTTGGGAGGAAGCCTTTCCTGGGAATGTACAACTTTTGGAGCTGACTATGCTGAGTGCAGATTTGGGGCTGGGATTATTTTAAGGATTGAAGTTCATAAGCTGTTGCTTTAAAAATTTTTTGGCTTGTGATTACTCCAAAACTTTAGTAGACCTCTGGTCTACTGTGAGAACCACAGCCAAAAATTTATCCAGGGATAATTTTAATGTACACACTTATCAGTTACTTACTGGCCTCTCCATTCTGCATCACTCTCATCCATAGGTAGCTTCAGACCATTTGGAAGATAGCACTCTTACTCTGAGCTTTGCTAATAAGTTTGTTTCTATTTTCTAGATGAAGATTCCGAGGAGATGATACTGGAAAAGGGTTGAAGCACAGTCTTCAGTTAAGGCTACTGCTTTACAGTCACCAAATATTTAAAACAGCTCTAGTGTGGGACATAGAAGCCGTTGGCTTTTTCAAGCTGCAAAACAGAGTGGTCAGGACTTGGATTGCAGGCTGCAAAGATAATTCCTTAGCATCCTCCAGGGATGACCAGTTTTTTGCAATAGGATGAAATCATGGTTTTAAATATATTTGATGTGTTTCGATCCACTGAAATTATTTTCAGTGATACTCAAAAAAATTTTAACATCTTTATTGGAGTATAATTGCTTTACAATGATGTGTTAGTTTCTGCTTTATAACAAAGTGAATCAGTTATACATATACATATATCCCCATATCTCTTCTCTCTTGCATCTCCCTCCCTCCCACCCTTCCTATCCCTCCCCTCTAGGTGGTCACAAAGCACTGAGCTGATCTCCCTGTGCTATGCGGCTGCTTCCCACTAGCTATCTATTTTACATTTGGTAATGTATATATGTCCATGCCACTCTCTCACTTTGTGCCAGCTTACCCTTCCCCCTCCCCGTATCCTCAAGTCCATTCTCTAGTAGGTCTGTGTCTTTATTCCAGTCTTGCCCCTAGGTTCTTCATGACCATTTTTTGTTTGTTTTAGATTCCATATATATGTGTTAGTATACGGTAATTGTTTTTCTCTTTCTGACTTACTTAACTCTGTATGACAGTCTCTAGGTCCAGCCACCTCACTACAAATAACTCAATTTCATTTCTTTTTATAGCTGAGTAATATTCCATTGTATATATGTGCCACATCTTCTTTATCCATTCATCTGTTGATGGACACTTAGGTTGCTTCCATGTCCTCGCTATTGTAAATAGAGCTGCAATGAACATTTTGGTACATGACTCTTTTTGAATTAGGGTTTTCTCACGGTATATGCCCAGTGGTGGGATTGCTGGGTCACACAGTAGTTCTATTTTTAGTTTTTAAAAGAACCTCTATACTGTTCTCCATAGTGGCTGTATCAGTTTACATTCCCACCAACAGTGCAAGAGGGTTTCTGTTTTTGTGCCAGTAACATACTATCTTGATTACTATAGCTTTGTAGTATAGTCTGAAGTTAGGGAGCCTGATTCCTCCAGCTCCATTTCTTTCCCTCAAGACTGCTTTGGCTATTTGGGTTCTTTTGTGTCTCCATACAAATTTTAAGATTTTTTGTTCTATTTCTGTAAAAAATGCCATTGGTAATTTGATAGGGATTGCATTGAATCTGTAGATTGCTTTGGGTAGTAGAGTCATTTTCACAAGGTTGATTCTTCCAATCCAAGAACATGGTGTATCTCTCCATCTGTTTGTATCATCTTTAATTTCTTTCATCAGTGTCTTATAATTTTCTGCATACAGATATTTTGTCTCCTTAGGTAGGTTTATTCCTAGATATTTTATTGTTTTTGTTGCAGTGGTAAATGGGAGTGTTTTCTTCATTTCACTTTGAGATTTTTCATCATTAGTGTATACAAATGCAAGAGATTTCTGTGCATTAATTTTGTATCCTGCTACTTTACCAAATTCATTGATTATCTCTAGTAGTTTTCTGGTAGCATCTTTAGGATTCTCTATGTATAGTATCATGCCATCTGCAAACAATGACAGCTTTACTTCTTTTCCAATTTAGATTCCTTTTATTTCTTTTTCTTCTCTGATTGCTGTGGTTAAAACTTCCAAAACTATATTGAATAATAGTGGTGAGAGTGGGCAACCTGTCTTGTTCCTTATCTTAGTGGAAATGGTTTCGGTTTTTCACCATTGAGGACGATATTGGCTGTGGGTTTGTCATCTATGGCTGTCTGGTTTTGGTGTCAGGGTGATCGTGGCCTCTTAGAATGAGTTTGGGAGTGGTCCTCCCCCTGCTATATTTTGGAAGAGTTTGAGAAGGATAGGTGTTAGCTCTTCTCTAAATGTCTCATAGAATTCGCCTGTGAAGCCATCTGGTCCTGGGCTTTTGTTTGGTGGAAGATTTTTAATCACAGTTTCAATTTCAGTGCCTCTGATTGGGCTGCTCATATTTTCTATTTCTTCATGGTTCAGTCTCAGAAGGTTGTGCATTTCTAAGAATCTGTCCATTTCTTCCAGGTTGCCCATTTTATTGGCATATAGTTGATTGTAGTAATCTCTAATGATCCTTTGTATTTCTGCAGTGTCAGTTGTTAATCCTCCTTTTTCATTTCTATTTCTGTTGATCTGAGTCTTCTCCCTTTTTTTCTTGATGAGTCTGGCTAATGGTTTATCAATTTTGTTTATCTTCTCAAAGGACCAGCTTTTAGTTTTATTGATCTTTGTAATCATTTCCTTCATTTCTTTTTCATTTATTTCTGGTCTGATTTTTATTTCTTTCCTTCTGCTAACTTTGGGTTTTTTTTTGTTCTTCTTTCTCTAATTGCTTTAGGTGTAAGGTTAGGTTGTTTATTTGTGATGTTTCTTGTTTCTTAAGGTAGGATTGTATTGCTATAAACTTCCCTCTTAGAACTGCTTTTGCTGCATCCCATAGGTTTTGGGTCATGGTGTTTTCATTGTCATTTGTTTCTAAGTATTTTTTGATTTCCTCTTTGATTTCTTCAGTGATCTTTTGGTTATTAAGTAGTGTATTGTTTAGCCTCCATGTGTTTGTATTTTTTACAGATTTTTTCCTATAATTGATATCTAGTCTCATAGCGTTGTGGTCGGAAAATATACTTAATAAGATTTCCATTTTCTTAAACTTACCAAGGCTTGATTTGTGACCCAGGATATGATCTATCCTGGAGAATGTTCTATGAGCACTTGAGAAGAAAGTGTATTCTGTTGTTTTTGGATGGACTGTCCTATAAATATCAATTAAGTCCATCTTGTTTAATGTATCATTTAAAGCTTGGGTTTCCTTATGTATTTTCAATTTGGATGATCTGTCCCTTGGTGAAAGTGGGGTGTTAAAGCCCCCTACTATGATTGTGTTACTGTCGATTTCCCCTTTTATGGCTGTTAGCATTTGCCTTATGTATTGAGGTGCTCCTATGTTGGCTGCATAAATATTTACAATTGTTATATCTTCTTCTTGGGTTGATCCCTTGATCATTATGTAGTGTCTTTCTTTGTCTCTTGTAACAGTCTTTATTTTAAAGTCTGTTTTGTCGGATATGAGAATTGCTACTCCAGCTTTCTTTTGATTTACATTTACATGGAATATCTTTTTCCATCCCCTCCCTTTCATTCTGTATGTGTCCCTCAGTCTGAAGTGGGTCTTTTGTAGATAGCATATACACGGGTCTTGTTTTGGTATCCATTCAGCCAGTCTCTGTCTTTTGGTTGGAGCACTTAATTCATTTACACTTAAGGTAATTATTGATATGTATGTTCGTATTACCATTGTCTTAATTGTTTTGGGTTTGTTATTGTAGGTCTTTTCCTTCTCTTGTGTTTCCTGCCTAGAGAAGTTCCTTTAGCGTTTGTTGTAAAGCTGGTTTGGTGGTGTTGAATTCTCTTAGCTTTTGCTTGTCTGTAAAGGTTTTAATTTCTCCATCAAATCTGAATGAGATCCTTGCTGGGTAGAGTAATCTTGGTTGTAGTTTATTCCGTTTCATCACTTTAAATATGTCCTGCCACTCTCTTCTGGTTTGCAGAGTTTCTGCTGAAAGATCAGCTGTTAACCTTATGGGGATTCCCTTGTGTGTTATTTGTTGTTTTTCCCTTGCTGCTTTTAGTATTTTTTCTTTGTATTTAATTTTTGATAGTTTGATTAATATATGTCTTGGCGTGTTTCTCCCTGGATTTATCCTGTATGGGACTTTCTGTGCTTCCTGGACTTGATTAACTAATTCCTTTCCCATATTAGGGAAGTTTTCAACTATAATCTCTTAAAGTATTTTCTCAGTCCCTTTCTTTTTCTCTTCTTCTCTGGGACCCCTATAATTCGAATGTTGGTGCGTTTAATGTTGTCCCAGAGGTATCTGAGACTGTCCTAAATTATTTTCATTCTTTTCTCTTTATTCTGCTCTGCAGTGGTTATTTCCATTATTTTATCTTCCAGGTCACTTATCCGTTCTTCTGCCTCAGTTATTCTGCTATTGATCCCTTCTAGAGATTTTTTCCCCTGCTGCGAAGCACGGGCTCCAGGCTCATGGACTTCAGCAGCTGTGGCTCGCAGGCTCCACAGTGCAGGCCCAGTAGCCGCGGCACACAGGCTCAGTTGCTCCACGGCACATAGGATCCTCCCAGACCAGGGCGCAGCAGGCAGATTCTTAACCACTGCACCACCAGGGAAGTCCCTGTATGTCTGTCCTTACGCCAGCACCACACTCTTTTTTTATTTTTTTTTTTTTTTTGCGGTACGCAGGCCTCTCACTGTTGTGGCCTCTCCCATTGCGGAGCACAGACTCCAGACATGCAGGGTCAGTGGCCATGGCTCATGGGCCCAGCCGCTCCGTGGCATATGGGATCTTCCCGGACCGGGGCATGAACCCGTGTCCCCTGCATCGGCAGACAGACTCTCAACCACTGCACCACCAGGGAAGCCCCCTTCTAGAGAATTTTTAATTTTATTTATTGTATTGTTCATCACTGTTTGTTTGCTCTTTAGTTCTTCTAGGTCCTTGTTAAATGTTTCTTATATTTTCTCCATTCTAGTTCCAAGATTTTGGATCATCTTTACTATCATTATTCTGAATTGTTTTTCAGGTAAACTGCCTATTTCCTCTTCATTTGTTAGGTCTGGTGGGTTTTTACCTTGCTCCTTCATCTGCTGTGTGTTTCTCTGTCTTCTCATTTTGCTTAGCTTACTGTGTTTGGGGTCTCCTTTTTGCAGGCTGCAGGTTCATGGTTCCTATTGTTTTTGGTGCCTGCCCCCAGTGGCTAAGGTTGGTTGAGTGGGTTGTGTAGGCTTCCTGGTGGAGGGGACTAGTTCCTGTGTTGTGGTGGATGAGGCTGGATCTTGTCTTTCTGGTGGGCAAGTCCACGTCTGGTGGTGTGTTTTGGGGTGTCTGTGGCCTTATTATGATTTTAGGCAGCCTCTCTGCTAATGGGTGGGGTTGTGTTCCTGTATTGCTAGTAGTTTGGCATAGGGTGTCCAGCACTGTAGTTTGCTGGTCGTTGAGTGGAGCTGGGTCTTGGCATTGAGATGGAGATCTCTGGGAGATTTTTGCCATTTGATATTATGTGGAGCTGGGAGGTCTCTTGTGGACCAGTGTCCTGAACTTGGCTCTCCCACCTCAGAGGCACAGCCGGGGCGCCTGGCTGGAGCCCCAGGAGACTGTCATCCACACGACTCAGAAGAAAAGGGAGAAAAAAAAGAGAAAGAAAGAAGATAAAATAAATAAGTTATTAAAATTAAAAAAAATTATTAATAAAATTTTATTAAGTTAAAAAAAAACAAGAGAGCAACCAAACCAAAAAACAAATCCGTCAATGATAACAAGCACTAAAAACTATACTAAAAAAAGAAGAAAAAAAAACAAAAAATGGACAGACAGAACCCTAGGACAAATTTTAAAAGCAAAGCTATACAGACAAAATCACACAGAGAAGCATGCACATACATACTCACAAAAAGAGAAAAAGTGGAAAATATATATATATCATTGCTCCCAAAGTCCACCTCCTCAATTTGGCATGATTCTTTGTCTATTCAGGTATTCCACAGATGCAGGGTACATCATGTTGATTGTGGAGATTTAATCCGCTGGCCTGAGGCTGCTGGGAGAAATTTCCCTTTCTCTTCTTTGTTCACACAGCTCCTGGGGTTCAGCTTTGGATCTGGCCCCACCTCTGCATGTAGGTCACCAGAGGGCATCTGTTTTTTGCTCAGACAGGACGGGGTTAAAGGAGCAGCTGATTTGGGGACTCTGGCTCACTCAGGCTGGGGGGAGGGAGGGGTACGGAATGCAGGGAAAGCCTGCAGTGGCAGAGCCCAGTGTGACGTTGCACCAGCCTGAGGCACGCTGTGCGTTCTCCCGGGGAAGTTGTCCCTGGATCACAGGACCCTGGCAGTGGCAGGCTGTACAGGCTCCCAGGAGGGGAGGTGTGGACAGTGACCTGTGCTCGCACACAGGCTTCTTGGTGGCGGCAACAGCAGGCTTAGCATCTCATGCCCATCTCTGGGGCCCACGCTGATAGCCGCAGTTCAAGCCCGTCTCTGGAGCTCCTTTAAGCGGCGCTCTTAATCCCCTCTCCTTGTGCACCAGGAAACAAAGAGACAAGAAAAAGTCTCTTGCCACTTCGGCTGGTCCAGAATTTTTCCCGGACTTCCTCCCAGCTAGCCATGGCGCACTAGCCCCTTCAGGCTGTGTTCACACCGCCAACCCCAGTCCTCTCCCTGGGATCCAACCAAACCCCGAGCCTCAGCTCCCAGCTGCCGCCCGCCCCGGCGGGTGAGCAGACAATCCTCTCAGGCTGGTGAGTGCTAGTCGGCACCAGTCCTCTGTGCGGGAATCTCTCCGCTTTGCTCTCTGCACCCCTGTAGCTGCGCTTTCCTCCATAGCTCCGAAGCTTCCCCCTGCCACCCCCCGTCTCCACCAGTGAAGGGGCTTCCTAGTGTGTGGAAACCTTTCCTCCTTCACGGCTCCCTCCCACTGGTGCAGGTCCCGTCCCTACTCTTTTGTCTCTGTTTTTTCTTTTTTCTTTTGCCCTACCCAGGTACTTGGGGAGTTTCTTGCCTTTTGGGAGGTCTGAGGTCTTCTACCAGCGTTCAGTAGGTGTTCTGTAGGACTTGTTCCACATGTAGGTGTATTTCTGATGTATTTGTGGGGAGGAAGGTGATCTCCATGTCTTACTCCTCCGCCATCTTGAAGCTCCTCCTCTTTAATTTTTATTTACTTATTTTTGGCTGTGTTGGGTCTTCATTGCTGCACACAGCCTTTCTGTAGTTGTGGCGAGTGGGGGCTGCTCTTGTTGCGGAGCTCAGGTTCTAGGTGTGTGGGCTTCAGTAGTTGCAGCACACGGGCTCAGTAGTTGTGGCACATGGGCTTAGTTGCTCCACCACATGTGGGATTTTCCCCGACCAGGGCTCGGACCCATGTCTCCTGCATTGGCAGGCAGATTCTTAACAACTGTGCCACCAGGGAAATACCCATACTCAAATTCTTCCATCTTTAGTCAGTAGGAGACAATAACAATACCACCAATGTGATTATTGGAAAGAGTTACAAGTTCTTTTGCACATGCTCTCCCCATTCTCATCCCAGTTTTTTGCAGTTGTGCTGCACCTACATTGTCAGAGCACTCAGCTACTACATACTACAGACTCTTCCTTATATCTCTCATTTAGTCTTAGTTATACATAGAAATTATATGCTCATCTTCAGTCATTTTGTTCTGTCTCTTAAGTATTTTGCTTGTCTCAATCCCCTTCTCCAGTAGATTCATAACGAATACTATTCCCTGAGTTCTTACATGTTGATGACAGCTTGTTTAGATATAAAATCCTTGCCTTGTATTTTCTTTCTTTGAATATTGTAAATATATTACTAATTTTTCTTCAAGCATAGAGTGTTGGTGTTCAAAAGTTTAAAGACAGTATTACTTTCTTCCCTAAGTGACTTGGGCTTTTTCTCTCAGTGCCTGAAGGATTTTTATTTCCTTTCCTTTAAAGTCCAGTAATTTCACTAGACTATATCTCAGTGATGGTCATTCTAGGTCAATATCATCAGATAAACCAGGTGCCCTCTCAATATTTCATTTAAATTCACATTTTATTGCAGTTTCTTATATTAAAGATTTCAGGAGTTTTTTTCTTTGTCAGGGTTTTCTGCAGATATTCCATATATATATATATCATATATATGTATATATATGATATATACATATATATGATCTTCTCTGTCTTATTGTTTCTTGAATCCTTTTCATCTCTCTGTTCTTCCATTGTAGTTTTAAAAATTTCCCTTCTTTTTATCTTCCATTGAGGCATTATCTTGTATTCATTCTTTTATTTTAGTTCCCATTTCTTAATAATTTTGTTTTAATTATTTTCTGACACCTCAGATAAATTCTGATTTATTTGTTCTTTCATTTGTTATGTTGTTTTCTTTGTGTCTACTAGCTTGTTTTGAAATATTAGATTATAATTTTTACTGTGCTTTATGGGAATGTCTTTTGGACATGATTTCATCACCCGTAGGAATATTATTCTCTTTTTCCTTAATTTTGATGAAATTTGATTTCCATCTTTTTTTGGCTCTGGACACGCAGGCTCAGTGGCCATGGCTCACGGGCCTAGCCGCTCCACAGCATATGGGATCTTCCCGGACCAGGGCATGAACCCATGTCCCCTGCATCAGCAGGTGGACTCTCAACCACTGCGCCACCAGGGAAGCCCTGATTTCCATCTTTTCCGTTGCTTAATTTTTGTGTCAAAGTACTTTAGAAAGCTCCTAAGCTTTTAGAAAGAAGATGTTGTTCTGGATAACTTTTTAAGCTTAACTTTCTATCTAAACTTTGATAACTTTATAGCCAACTTTTATACTTCTGAGTTCTCTTGCACTGATGTTTTTTCAAAGTATTCAAGAACATGTCAGGTTACATTTTGAAATCTCCTGACAGTACTCTCCTGTCTCCACCCCACTATTAATCTGGATGTTCTTTTTCTTTGGCCTTTTCTATCTGTGTCCTGCTAAATTCAGATTTTATTCCCAGATGTTTCTCCTCTTTGAGGAGTTTTGTCCTGGAAGGGAATTTAACTTAGAAGAGGTATGTGGCCCTGACCAGCCTTTTCAGATTCTGCTACAAACCCCTGCACTCCCCTCACAGAAAGACACATAATATTTACTTTAGCAAGAAAAAAAAAATAAAGGGAAATCAAGATACTAAAAATGTACGTCTGAGGTAGAAAAAAACAGGAAGAAAAGTTCTCTGAGGAAAGTCCTTTCCTGGCTATTACAAAACTAACAAAAATAACTTAAAAAGTAAGATGCATGCCGCAACTAAGAGTTTGCATGCCACAGCTAAGGAGCCCGCCTGCCGCAACTAAGACCCAGCGCGACCAAATAAATATTTATTTATTTAAAAAATAATAAATAACTTAAAAAGAGAAATTCCCCCAAAATTACATGCAGAAAACACCATATTGTTTAACATTTTTCTTAAAAGTAATAGAAACCACCTCAAATTAGCTGAAACAAAAGAATTTAATTTATCCTAATGAAGAAGAGCTGATCGCCTGAGGGAGGGATGCAACCAGGCCAAGAAGTCTTCCTACCTCAGCTTTCAATTCAGCTTTAATCTCTGCCTCTACTTTTTCCTCCTCTCTTACTACACACTGGCTTGGCCTACATCCTGGTTCACAAGGTGGAAATATCCACTTACATCTTCTGAGTTTCCATCTCCTTTGTTCCAAAAACCAGCAGAATAAACCTAGAATTTCTTAGTCTAAATTCTAAATGCTGGGAGTTCCTTGGCAGTCCAGTGGTTAGGACTCCATGCTTCCACTGCAGGGGGCCTGGGTTCAATCCCTGGTTGGGGAACTAATCCTGCAAGCCACATGGTATGGCCAAATAAATAAATAAATAGATAGGTAGATAGATTCTAAATGCCTGCAGAGGGATTCTGATTGGTCCTGAGTGTATCTCTGTGGCCAAGAGAGTGGGGCCAAGTTGTTAGGAGAGGAGCGTTCCCACTGTGAGGAAACAGTGGCACGGATGGAGCATAATGATGCGATGGGGAGGGGCAGGGCAAGTGGAAAGTAGACAAAGAGGGAGCCAAACAGACAAAATGAGAATGAAATCCTCTATTTTCATTAATATTAGACATGTGTATTGTACACATGATATATGCCTATAAAGAGTCAGGGGTTAAAAAAAAAAACTGGTTCAAAAACTAGGAGAATGAGTAAGAACTAGGAGATCTTTTCCACTCCATCTCCAACATTATTTTTTTAAACAACATCAAGACTGTGAGATGTAAAATTGCTGCCTGGGAGGTTAGAAGCAACAAAAACATAAAACAGGATATCCAAATTGAATGTTGAGTTTTAAGGAAGATAGGTTTGCTGAGCACTATTTTGCTAACTTTTCAGAAGCAAATTTAGACCCTCCAGTAAAATGAAGATGTAAAAGTCATACGAGCTTCTGCAATATTTTGTTGAAATGAACACAGAGAGGTTAGCTACTGAGCTTAATATAAGCAAAATAGAGTAAAATTCATATTTTATAAGCATATACTTTACAAGCTAAGCTACTGGCTCCACTTGAGAAAGGTTAGCTATTTGAAGTAAGTGTGATCAGTGACAGTGTAACTGGCAGCAACAGTGAGAAAGTTTGAATCTTCAAAAGATGTATTTTCAGAGGAGTACAAGTTTCAGATCCTAGAATCAATTTACTGTCAGCTGTCACTTAGATTTATTATTTATTGTTTTACCTTTTTTTTTTCAGTTTCAGATGAACAGAACAATAAATCCTCTTAGACTTTGGAAAGCAAATAATTTGAAGATAAAAATCTCAATTCTGCTGTCATATCCTTGATAAAGTCTTCTTGAGGAAGATACATATAATTCATATGTGTAAATATCTATGGTACATAAATTTTTTTTAAATAAATTTATTTATTTGTTTTTGGCTGGGTTGGGTCTTCATTGCTGCACATAGGCTTTCTCTAGTTGTGGCCAGGAGGGGCTACTCTTTGTTGTGGTGCACGGGCTTCTCATTGCTGTGGCTTCTCTTGTTGTGGAGCACAGGCTCTAGGCACATGGGCTTCAGTAGTTGTGGCACATGGGCTCAGTAGTTGTGACTCGCAGGCTCTAGAGTGCAGGCTCAGTAGTTGTGGCACACGGGCTTAGTTGCTCCGCGGCTTGTGGGATCTTCCCAGCCCAGGGATCGAACCCGTGTCCTCTGCATTGGCAGGTGGATTCTTAGCCACTGTGCCACCAGGGAAGTCCCTAGGGTACATAATTTTTAAAAACAGATTTGAAGTTTAAAATACATATATGAATTTACATTGTATAAAAAGTTACATAGTTATACCTGAGGTGGGCTTTCTATCATAGGAGAATCCTTCCAGAGAATGAGTGGGTTTTTCATTCATGGTGAGGAAAGTTGGCATCTGCTTCACCATTTTCAAAGACAAAGAATCTTCCTGCAAATGTACTACTCTAGTGGGAGATGTTAATAATAGGGGAGGCTGTACATGGGTGGAGGCAGGGAGTATACTGGAAATCTCTGTACCTAACTCTCAGTTTTGCTGTGAACTTAAAACTGCTCTAAAAAATAGTCTTTAAAAAAAAAAGGGGGCTTCCCTGGTGGCGCAGTGGTTGGGAATCCACCTGCCAATGCAGGGGACACGGGTTTGAGCCCTGGTCTGGGAAGGTCCCACATGCCTCAGAGCAACTGGGCCCGTGAGCCACAACTACTGAGCCTGCGCGTCTGGAGCCTGTGCTCCACAACAGGAGAGGCCACAACAGTGAGAGGCCCGCGCACCGCAATGAAGAGTGGCCCCCCGCTCGCTGCAACTAGAGAAAGCCCTCGCACAGAAACGAGGATCCAACACAGCCAAAAATAAATAAATAAATAAATAAATTTTAAAAAGAATCATCCTGAAGTAGATCTGGATCTTTAAACTATCACTTGAGTGTTCTTTCCTGGATATGCAAGTTCCAATATCTGGTGTCCCAGATCTGTTGACTGAATTGTCAAGGTGAGGCAGGTGGCCAGTAGGTCCACCAGTAATAACATCTGATTTTGCACACAAGCAATGACAACTGCAGCAGTCATGCCTGCTGCTTCGTTAATCACAATCATAAGACGCTAGCAGTTGTTAAATGCATCTCAGGTTCAGACAGGTTAAAATGTTTTTAAAAAATAAAATAAAAGTGCAGCTTAGAAGCAGCATAATTATTTCAGGTGTCTCTCTGAAGTCATCTTTCAAGAGAAAGGTGAATGTTAGAAAGAACTGAGCCATGCAGAAATCTGGGAGAAAAGCATTCTAGGCAGAGGGAACAGCAAATGCAAATGTCCAGAGGTAGGATGTTTAACAGAAGGAAACAAGGGCAGCAAGACTGGGGCAAAATGAGCCAGAAGTGAGGAGGGTAGGGGCCAGATGAAACAAAGTGCTGAGTCCAGTAGTGAGGCTGGTTTCAAATATGGAAAAATGAGACGCTGTCCAAGGGTGAACACCACATATTAGATGTGTGTCTATATGCATTTATTTTATTCATCCTATGTCTAAAAATTGCTGAGGCAGCTACTTAACCAATGAGCATTACTGAAGCTGAATATCACCTTATTTTTTTAGGTTTACTAAGTAATTAGGCTTTACAAAATCTCGGGGAGGCACAAGCAGCTTTAAAATGTGAGACCACTCACCCCTTGGATTTAGTTAGACGGATATCATTTAAAATCATCATTTGGGGACTTCCCTGGTAGTGCAGTGGTTAAGAATCCCCCTGCCAATGCAGGGGACATGGGTTTGATCCCGGGGCAGAGCAACTAAGCCTGGGCGCCACAACTACTGAGCCTGTGCTCTAGAGCCCGCAAGCCACAACTACTGAGCCCACACGCTACAACTACTGAAGCCCGTGCACCCTAGAGCCCACACACTGCAACTACTGAGCCCACGTGCCACAACTACTGAAGCCTGCACGCTCTAGGGCCCTCATGCTGCAACTACTGAGCCCATGTGCTGCAACTGCCGAAGCCCATGCACCTAGAGCCCGTGCTCCACAACAAGAGAAGCCACAGCAATGAGAAGCCCGCACACCACAATGAAGAGTAACCCCCACTCACCACAACTAGAGAAAGCCCACACGCAGCAGCAAAGACCCAACACAGCCAAAAATAAAAATCAAATCAAATCATCATTTGTGGTACAGCTTTATCTTAATCCTTTGCACATACTTCTACTGAATGGAAGTCACAATTTGAGACTCCCTTGAACTTGAGGCCCAGAACAAATGGCCCTGAACTCTGGGTCGGCCACATGAAGTTCTGCAAACAGTTCATTGCACATTGGCATGCCACTGAGGGTATAAGTTAGGGCTGAAATCCAGCCCAAGTTCCACTAAGCCAGCTGTGTGTCCTGGCACTGGGCTGTGTCCACCAAAGGGGCATCTTTTTCTAATTTGCACAAAGTCATCATATGACCTAGCTTTGGCCCACTCCTTGTCCCACCCCTTGCTTTCTGGGTTTTGTAAATATTATAATTTGTATAACACTTCATAACTTTCAGAGGGATTTTACTGTATTCTCTCATCACATAAGGCAATCTTATTACCCCAATTTTTTTAGAGGAGTGAATGAAGGATCAGTGAGACAAAACGGCTGGTTCCGAGGGTGGCAGAATTGACTGAAAATCACAGATGTTCAGCTGGGGTCTTACCCTGCATCCCGATACCTCAGGTATGATTAGAGTGGGGAAAACCACAGCTCTGGCTGAACTGATGCTCCAGGCTTTAAATGCTCCAGGGACTTTTCTAACCACAGAAAGCACCTGTCCATTTCTTCCCCTTCCTCTCCTTATGTTTAAAACAGAACAGTTGCTACAACCAATAAAACTGGCTATTTTATTTATTTATTTATTTATTTATTTAATTTTTGCAGTACACGGGCCTCCCACTGCCGTGGCCTCTCCCGTTGCGGAGCACAGGCTCCAGACGCGCAGGCTTAGCGGCCATGGCTCGGACCCAGCCACTCCGCGGCATGTGGGATCCCCCCGGACCGGGGCACGAACCCGTGTCCCCTGCACCAGCAGGCGGACTCTCAACCACTACGCCACCAGGGAAGCCCCTGGCTATTTTATTTCAAAAAACAATTACCAATCTTTTCACTTCACATAAGCTATAAAAATATATATAATTTCTTTTCCTCAGTTTTTTTAAAATACACTTTATTTATTTATTTGGCTGCACTGAGTCTTAGTTGCAGGATGCAGGATCTTTTAGTTGCAGCATGTGGACTCTAGTTACCTGACCAGGGATCGAACCTGGGTGCCCTGCATTGGGAGTGTGGAGTCTTAACCACTGGACCACCAGGAAAGTCTCTCCTCACAGTTTTTCCATGCCAGAGAAGGAAAATGTGTTAAAGAAAGCAGAATAGAGATGATTTAATAGATTCAGATATTATTCTCTAAATAGGTCATTCTAGTACATTTAATTGTTTTACGACAGCTCTTTGATTTCCACTGTGGACCACACCACCATTCATCTCCAATGGGTTTGCAGTCTCTTCACACAACCCCACACCCACATCATGCTCATCTTTTCATCCCAGGCCTCCTTTTGGTTAAGGTCTCAAGAACTAAGGTTTGAATTCTTTCCAACTCATCCTAGAATCACTTCCTAGGCCCGAGTCCAAGGAAACATCTTTAACCCTCTTTTACTAGACTGTGATCTCCCTCTTAGAAAGCAAGAAGTTCTCTGAACTTATGATTACTGGGGGGCAGGGTGGGGAAGGATGGGAGGAAGGGATAGTTAGGGAGTTTGGGATCAACGTGTACACACTGCTATATTTAAAATGAATAACTAACAAGGACCTACTGTATAGCACAGGGACCTCTGCTCAATGTTATGTGGCAGCTTGGATGGGAGGGGAGTTTGGGGGAGAATGGATACATGTATATGTATGGCTGAGTCCCTTTGCTGTGCACCTGAAATTATCACAACATTGTTAATTGGCTATACTCCAATATAAAATAAAAAGTTAAAAAAAAAAAGAGAGCAAGAAGTTCTCACTTTAGCTTTCTTCCCAATTCTTTGTTAATTTAGAAGTCAGAAAAATATTAAGGCAGTTCCTTCTAATGCAGATGGAAAGTGAAATAGGCGAGTGAGAGAGTTTTCATGTGCTGACACAAAGAGAGAAAAATGACAGTGCTGTGAATTTTGAATAAGATTGAATTTATCCAATTTGACCATCCATTATTCTAAGGTTGTCTTTGTGCTTTTGTTAGAATGGCTTTTTAAAAAAAATATGATGCTAACAGGTAGAAAGCTTTTTGTTTTATTTTGCTTTTTTAATAATGTCCTTTGACACTGGCAAAACAAGGTCACAAAGCCACAAGGATGGGAGCTATTTTCCTAAGGTACAGGATGAACAAAAACTCACTGTGGAAGATACTTCCATTTTCCTCTCATGTGTGTTCCACCTTGTGGCCAGGGATGACTCAGCAAAACTCAATCTATCATGGAAGCAACCCACTCTGCAATGATGCTGTGAGCAGTTATTCTGAGAATAGAGCACCGAAAGAACTTAAGTACCCATTAAAAAGGAAATGGTTCAAAATACCATAGAACTAGGGATATCATGCAGCAGGTACAAAGAATGAGGCTGTTGTAAATGTATGACAGGAAAGCTCTCCCTGACCAAGTATTTTATGAAAGAAGGAGTGCATTGGTCATCTATTATATAGTCTGGGTTCTCCAGAGAAACACAATCAATAAATATATATCCTCTAAATACATAAATAGATACATACCTCTATACATCTATATCTGTATCTGTATCTGTATCTATATCTACACATGGGTGAGAGAGAGATTTATTTTAAGGAATTGGCTCACGCAATCATGGGGGCTGAGAAGTCCAGCATCTGCAGTTGGCAAGCTATAGACTCGAGAGACCCTACAGTGTAAGTTCCAGTCCAAGTCCAAAGGCCTGAAACCCCAGAGAGCTGATGGCATAAGTTCAAAGTCCAAGAGTTCAAAGGCAGAAGAAGACTGATGTTCCATCTTGAAAATAGTCAGGCAGAGAGAAAGAATTCTTTTTTACTCAGCTTTTTATTCTATACAGGCCTTCAGTGGATTGGATGAAGCTCACCCACATTGGGAAGAGCAATCTGCCTTACTCAGTTTACTGTTTCAGATGTTAATCTCATCCAGAAATAATGTTTAACCAAGTATCTGGGCACCCTATGTATTGTTTTGTGTGTTTTTTAATTAATTAATTTATTTATTTACTTTTGGCTGCGTTGGGTCTTCGTTGCTGCGCAGGCTTTCTCTACCAAGTATCTGGGCACCCTATGTATTGTTTTGTGTGTTTTTTAATTAATTAATTTATTTATTTACTTTTGGCTGCGTTGGGTCTTCGTTGCTGCGCACAGGCTTTCTCTAGTTGCGGCGAGCGGGGGCTGCTCTTCATTGCAATGCACGGGCTTCTCATTGCAGTGGCTTCTCTGGTTGCGGGGCATGGGCTCTAGGTGCGTGGGCTTCAGTAGTTGTGGCACGTGGGCTTAGTAGTTGTGGCTCGCGGGCTCTAGAGCGCAGGCTCGGTAGTTGTGGTGCATGGGCTTCGTTGCTCCGCAGCATGTGGGATCGTCCCAGACCAGGGCTCAAACTTGTGCCCCCTGCACTGGCAGGTGGATTCTTGACCACTGAGCCACCAGGGAAGCCCCCCTATGTGTTGCTGACACACAAAATTAATCATCACAAGTCCACTCCTTGTCAACCTGGCACTCATATGCACCTTCTTAAAGTATACTTAATCTCCAAAAAACACATTAACAAGATCATAATTCCACCTAACATGATACAACTGTTCTGTGTATAACCAGAAACGTACTAATCCCTTCCCCAGAAGAGGTAATATAATGTCCTTGAGTGATGTTTACTTTTCTCCTTGATATCCTATAACTTACATACTATGATATAAAGTCAATACATCTTATGTTACACAATTAGGGAATAAGAGAGGGAAGAAAACAAAGATACTTGTTTTAAAATACACACACACACACATATTCATAACAAAATAAGGAGGAATACTCATGACAGTTACGGTCCCCATATCTGTAACTGGTCACATGATCACAGCTGGTATTTATAACTACCTTCCTCCACTACCCATACTATATTCCCTTTGCCTTCAGTAAACACCTCAGCTGGTTGTGGTTCTTTACACACCGAAGTGATACAAACCTTCATTCCCGAAGGATCTGGGCCATTAGTAGTCCTGCCTGGATTGGGTGGTGGTTGTTTTCTAATGACCTTAATCGCAAGGAATGGTAATACTAAGAGCCTTCTTAAGGGATCTCCTGTATTCCAGACATACTCTTCCATATCTCTGTCGTGGTGCAGAAGTACAGCTTCCTCTTGGTAGAGTCAGGATCAATTGTCCCAGCCAGCACAGTAACTCACTCCTTTGCCTGCTGAGTCAGAGGCATGAGGAGTCCAAAGTGGTCAGACAGCAATTTTAACTTTCAGCTCAATGGAATCATTGTGTCTCCTGGTGGAAGCATTTTTCTCTCTGGCCTAAGCCAGAGCATCTCTAAGCCAATAGAGCATTAGGTCATGGGAACAAGAAGCAAAAATTTTTCTAACGGGTCACTAGGGATAATAATGAGTAGAGCTGCTCCCATTCCCACCTCTTGACTCATGAATCTTAGCTTTAGGAGACATAGCGACATATGTTGGACACTGATTCAGAGCATTCACAGCCTTCTGGAGAAATTCGGCCCAGTCCCGCGACGTATTGCCATCTAGTGGATGCTGTAACGTAGTCTTCAAAAGGCCATCCCACCATTCCATCAAGCCAGCTGCTTCAGGATAGTGGGGAACAGGTAAGGCCAGTGAATTCCATAAGCACGGGGACATTGCCACACTTCTTTTGCTGTGAGGTGAGTTCCTTGATCAGAAACAATGCTGTGTAGACTACCATGATGGTAAATACGGTATTCTGTAAGTAAGATGGTAGTTCTGACAGAAGCATTGTGTGCCAAGAAAGCAAATCTGTATCCAGAGAATGGATCTGTTCCAGGAAGAACAAGATGCTGCCCTTTCCATGATGGAATTGGTCCAGTGCAATCAACCTGCGACCAGGTAGCTGGCTGAGCACCCTGGGGAACAGTGCCATATCTAGGACTCATTGTTGGTCTCTGTTGCTGGCAGTGGCCATAGCCAGGTCAGCCTTGTTGAGTTGAAGTTCATGTTGCTGAGCCCATGTATAACATTCATCCCTGCCACCATGGCCACTTTGCTCATAAGCCCGTTGAGATGACAGGGGTGGCTGGGAAAGAGGCTGACTGGTTTCCATAGAAAGGGTCATCCTATCTACTTAATCATTAATATCCTCCTCTGCTTAGGTCACCCTTTGGTGAGCATTCATATGGGACTCAAATATCTTCATGTTTTTGTCTATTCAGAGACATTTATCTATATTCCTCTTCCCTAGATATCCTTGTCACCAAATTTCTCATCATGTTCCTTCCAAGTCCCTGACTATCCAGGAAAACCACTGGCCACAGCCATGAATGAGTATATAATCACATGTCAGGCCATATCTCCTTCCAAGCAAAGTGAACAACTTAGTTCAATGCTCAAAGTTCTGTCCACAGGGAGGGTTGAATGTAGCAATTTGGCCCTTGCCATCCACAGATCCTACTGCCCTTAGGTTTCCCAATTCAGTGACTAGAGTCCCCACTGTAAAGTCTGGTGTACAGAGAAGACCAGTCACAGAACTCTTTAAGAATGCTGGGGCTCCTCTCTCAAATTTATTTCTCGCAGTAGTGATGACTGGTATATCTTCTGGAGCCTCCAGTGTGGGTAAGTATGTCTTAAATGACAAATCCAGTCTAATATTCCAAACTCCCTAAGCCTTTGAATCCCTCCCTCTACATTAAACCAAGGCATGTCTACCATTTCTAATTTCTAATTTGCTCATCATGGGCCACTTTTTGATCCATGTTTCAGCCAACAAAGCAAGCAAACTGCTAGAGCTCTTCCTAACACTTCAAGCTGCAATATTAATTGCAGAATTTCTGCTTAGAGAGACCGTATCAACACATGTGGCCTGATCCAACTTTATGTTCCTTCCACCACTATCCCACACCTTAATATGCATTCCCAAACATATTCTCCAGATTTCTTTCTGTACAAATTATAAAACTCAAATTAGTTCTTTTGGAGTATAGCACACCTTCTCATGGGTTACACTTTGTATCTCACTTTTAGGGCTGCTGGGACTTGAGTCTAGTTATAGGTCTAGAATCAGAGAGGGGTAGTGGGGGTGGGTTATGAGGAGAACCAGCATTGCCTTGTTTGGCAATTGCCTCAGGGGAGGCCATTACAGTTTCCTCAGACAAGTCAGGGTTAATCCCCTCAGATAAGGGTGAAAAGACTGCTACCATTGGGGTAGGGAAGCTACTGCTAATGGGGATGGTGTTAAGAAGGACTTTCACACTTTCTTCTCATTTGCATTGTTCTAATTGTTTTACCAGAATGTATTAAAGTGTTACGTGTGTAATTGAAAATAAATACAAATCCAGAAAAATCCTCACTGGATTCAATAAAATATTCCTGTTCGCTGTTCAAGGAAAAAACTTTTTTTTAAAGGAATGAAATGTCATGATCACTAAATGTTCTTATATTGAAAGAAGAGCTTTAAGAATATCTGTAGCTTACATTATGAGCTACATGCAAAGGTACAATAAAACAGTGGATTTTTAGTTTGGAATTGATTTTTCTAGGTTGAATGGAGCTCTGGTAGTGGCTTTTAATTGTCCTCTGATTAAATACAGCTAAAAGTATCTACTCAGGTTGTCAGTGGGAACCACTGGGGCAAAGGGCAAGAGTTAAATGGGAGAGACTTCATAAGCTAATTTTTGAGAATGATTTTTTTTTTGCATACTCCTGAGATGGAATACAATTTTTCCCTGATAGACCTAGAGGCTGTGGGGAAATAAAGTGTGCTAACGATGATTAAGGTATATAACACCTTCTGGATACTTAATATGTGCCAGGCTCTGTGCTAAGAGCCTTACGTGCATTATACCATTTAATCCTAACATTCCTATGCAGAGGGCATTGTAATTGCCCTCTTTTTCAGACAGGAGAGGTGAAGTAAATGGCTCAAGGTCACACAGCCGTAAGTGGTTAAGCCGTGATTCAAACAGAGATCCTTGCTCTTGCCCTTCTCCATGAGAAATGAGGCCTATCTCTGACCTCAAGAACAGGAGCAGACTACCTGGCAGGAAATGTAAAGTGATGATGAAGTTAAATTACACCTCTTTCCACCTCTTGTTCTCCAGAGCAGGGATCCCCAACCCCCAGGCCACAGACTGGTACCAGTCCGTGGCCTGTTAGGAACCAGGCCGCACAGCAGGAGGTGAGCAGCGGGTGAGCAAGCGAAGCTTCACCTGTATTTACAGCCGCTCCCCATTGCTCGCATTACTGCCTGAGCTCCGCCTCCTGTCAGATCAGCAGCAGCATTAGATTCTCATAGGACCCCGAACCCTACTGTGAGCTGCGTGTGCGAGAGATCTAGGTTGCACACTCCTTATGAGGATCTAATGCCTGATGATCTGAGGTGGAGCTGAGGCAGTGATGCTAGCACTGGGGAGCGGCTGCAAATACAGATTATCATTAGCGGAGAGGTTTGACTGCACGGAGACCATAATAAATCAATTGCTTGCAGACTCATATCAAAAGCCCATCAGTGGGCTTCCCTGGTGGCGCAGTGGTTGGGAGTCCTCCTGCCAATGCAGGGGACACGGGTTCGTGCCCCTGTCCGGGAGGATCCCACATGCCGCGGAGCGGCTGGGCCCGTGAGCCATGGCCGCTGAGCCTGTGCGTTCGGAGCCTGTGCTCCGCAGCGGGAGAGGCCACAACAGTGAGAGGCCCGTATACCGCAAAAAAAAAAAAAAAAGCCCATCAGTGAGTGGCAAGTGAAATCAAGCTCAGGGATCCCACTGATTCTGCATTATGGTAGTTGTATAATTATTTTATTACATATTACAATGTAATAATAATAGAAATAAAGTGCACAATAAATGTAATGCACTTGAATCATCCCGAAACCATCCCCCTCCACCCACCCCCATCCGTGGAAAAATTGTCTTCCACGAAACTGGTCCTTGGTGCCAAAAAGGTTGGGGACCACTGCTCCAGAGCACTTGCCTGCCCAGCACTTGATCTTAAGGTCTGGGGCCCAGCCCCTCCCAGACGGTGGATCTGGTTTTACTCAGGCCCTATGTCAGCACCCAGGAGAGAGGCCAGTTCTGGAGTATATACGGTATACTATTATGTGAGAGGTTCCTCAGGCACTAAATAAGGAAATGAATGTTTTCTTCTATCAAGACCAATGTTTTCTTCCTCCAACCAAGACCAACAGGAAAAAAGGGGGCTGCACACCAATAAATCAAGCATGTTTTATCCACTGGGAGGGGGATGCCCAGTATGCAGGATTAAAAGGATATTGAGTACATCTACGGCAAAATTGCCTCATTTTACAATTGAGAAATCCAAGGGCCAGAGAGGAAGGTGATTTGTTCATGGACTTTCTACCAACAAGGGTGTAGTTGGGAGTAGAGGCCAGATCTCCTGGCTCCTGGCTCCTGGCTGAGTGCTGTTTTTCCATCACGTGTCAGGATGAAGGCCTTGGGTCCTTCTGGCTGAGATATGCAGTGGGGTTAACAAAAGTGCCGGCTCGAGGGGAAATAACAATACAGGTGACCAGGCAGGGGTTGAAAACACAAAGAACAGGAAATCATTTAGGATCAGAACAGAGCACCTCATCAAAGCCAGAAACGCAGAAGAGGGTCACACATTCTGTAGCACGCCTTGCCACCAGGGCCAGGACCACAGTGTAAAAGAGTGAGAATGCCACCAGCTGGCACAGGCTGAAAAGCTACAGGGCATCTACAGGGCAGGTGGAAAGAAATGCCCTTACTGGAAAGGGCTTCAGTGAAGACAGCCAGTTCTTGGGAAGATATCCCAGGCCTGGAGAAAGGAACAGACAAGGAGTGAGTCCAGGGGAGCAAACGCCATGGGCTCTGTCAACTTAAGGTCGTTGGTGGGTCAGAGCTACAGCTAGGATGGTAACCCAGGCGGAGTCCAGGGACTTTGAGGAAAAAGCTTTGACTCTGGGGTACAGTAGGGATCGAAAACTGAAATGCCTTCAGTAGCTGGAGGCATAATAAAAATAAATGATGTGAGCAGGGTGAATAGAAGCCTTTGCCCTACCACCCCTGTCCATCCCTCTCAAAAATATATATATATTAATAACTACCAACTTAAAGAAAGATGGATTTCTAGGTTGTGACTAAGTTGAGTCTCATATCATAGTTGAGAGTGGTGGAAACTGTGGCAAATAGACAATCTTCCCAGCAAACAGGGCAGCTGCTTTTCAGTCCCAGCAAATTTCTGACCTGTCAGAATGCAAAGTCAATACTGCTAGCTTTCCAACTTTCCGACACCAGAAATCTAGACGTTTATGTGTAACCTCCTGAGTTTTTACTGTTGGCAACACATTCAAATATTTTAAACCTGTGCAGACTAGGCACAGGTCCTATCTTAGAGCAGGAGGCAGGGTGGGGTGGAGTTTATATCCAAGGATCAAAAGAAATAGGCCCTGCTTCCCTAAGGGTCCTGAAGCAGATCCCCAGCTTAAAGGAAGGTTCATACAGCTACAAATCCCATTTCTAGGTCTAAATCCTCATCCCTTGTGGCGAGACAGGTTTTGGAATTCAGCAGTTTTCAGGTTTTTAATTTTTCAGATTTATGGGCCCCAGAGAACTCCGAGGCAGCACCCTATTAACAAACACATCAATTTTTCTGTAGCAAAGCATATACATATTCAGAAATCTAGTGAGATAAATAAAGAGTATAAATAATCTCACATAAGTTCCAGTCAAGTTTTGCCACCAGATGAGACAGTTGCTAACTTATGAAAAAAAATTTTTTCAAAATCATTGGGATTTCAGAATTACTGATAGGAGATTGTGGACCTATTATAAGGGAGAGACAACCAATGAGTAATGGGTACATACTCCATTAATTAACAGACACACAGAATTTATGCCTGACGACCTCTACCCTTTGGAAAATATGTTTGTATCTTTGCTAACTGGCAACATCTCTGCTATCTCCCCTTTGGCTCCAGGGAAGAGGTAGTGTTTTGCCCTTTACCACCGTCCCCCTAGCTGGGGCAGGTCCTTCCCTTAATCACCTCAGCACAGCTGAGACAGGCTGTCAGGGAAGTTTAGCACAGGCAGTCACGTCCTTCCAGATGCTCTTAGAAGTGGCTTCTCTCAGAGACGCCACCCCCAGTGGGCCCTGCCTTGACTGCCTCCCAGTTGGGCTCCCAAATATCTTGATGCCTCAAGGTCCACACCAAACTCTCAACAAGGACCCAAACCAGGGGAAAAGTTCTCCTTCCTCTCTAGTTCCTGCCCCTCTTCCATGCTGAAGTTTTACACCCCAGGAATTTATAATTGTGGACCTATTATAAGAAGGGCAGACAGCCAATGAATAATGGGTACACACTCCATTATTTAGGTGGATGACTGCCAGTGGAATTATGTTTCCCTTCGAAAGAATTCCCACCCTAACCCTCAGGGCTTTGGTTATCCTGAGCTCCACCCCGTCTCACCCCTCAGGACAATTACAACATAAAACCTAGTATCAGCACAATCTGGATTATGGAATCTCAGTGGGTGTATCCACAATCCACTCTGTGCTAAACTGGACCTAGTCCAGCTCACTTCAGAGTCCCAGAGGAAGATCAGGTGTGCATATCTCTCCTGCAGCTTTAGAGGTTCTGCTCCTGAGTCTCTGTGCATTACTCCACAAAGAAGAACATATACACATCTCCAGCGATAATAACCAAACAGAGCACAGTCTAAATCCAAATATGGAAAAGAATCCTTTCTCCTGTGGAAGACACAATTCTGCAAGGTCTTGGCTTTGCTAAAATACCTCTTTGGGGCAAGACACACCAGATTTACATTACAAAATAAAGCACTTCGTTTAGCTTCTCAACATCTCTACTCCGATAGCCTCAGTCTCCCTCAGTAACAATATTTTTGCGTCTCTAGAGGTAGGAGCATTCCAAAACAACATACCCAAAGACAAACGGAAGTCTCTTCTTCCAATGAAGATTACTGTTGAAGAGCTCCTCCCATTTCCAGGCTACTGAAGGTTTATAAAGATCAGCGTACTAGTCTCAACACATTCTGGGTGTGTGTTTGTGTGTGTGTGTGTGTGTGTGTGTGTGTTGTAATTAATGAGTAACTGTGGGTGATACATGATAACATGTGAATATCCTATTGCTCAATAATCCTGCAAATGGCATTATTTCATTCTTTTTTATGGCTAAGTAGTATTCCATTATATGTATGTACCACATCTTCCTTATACATTCATCTGTTGATGGACACTGAGGTTGTTTCCATATATTGACAATTGTAAATAATGCTGCTATGAACATTGGAGTGCATGTATCTTTTTGAATTAGTGTTTTAGTTTTTTGGGGGTATATACTCAGAAATAGAATTGCTGGGTCATATGGTAGTTCTATTTTTAGTTTTCTGAGTCACTTTGGAATCATGGGTTCTTTTCTAACTCAAGATAATATAACCATTACCATCATTATTCTTTTTGATGGTCAACTTATCACAAACTTGGCCAGCGGGAACAGCTTTAAGCTAGTTCCTATATCCTCTGACATGTCCCCATTAATTGTGAGCACTTCCTCATGTTTGTGCACCAGATGTCTCCAACTTACTGTGTACTTTCTGTATCCCAGACTTGGAATCAGCCATTTCTCCAAAGAACCTGAGTTTCTTTCAGTGGAGAACAATATTTAGAAATCAGCATCCGCATACTAAGTATGCCCAACGTTATTGAAATATTATTGCTTCTAGGCTTTTCAGGAGCCTAGAAAATAAAAATTTCAGAGCTAGAAAATATTAAGCCATGAGTTAATATTGATAACTCCAATGCAAATCAAATCAAATTTTAAAAAAATGATTCTTCCTAACCTCCTCCTATTGCAACTGGTATCTCCCTTCTGCCATAGTGAGAAAAAACCTGGTTTCCAACAATTTTCTCTAACCTATAATAGATACAAAATATTTTCAAAATCTCTTCACTGATACCATTATAAAAAACAAACCTAAGAAAAGATCAGTATTTCTCTGTAATTCTTTTTGTACTTAAAATACATTTTATTTAGGGAGTACACTGCTCTAAAGTCAGTTGAATTAATTCTTTCTTCTGAATGGCCATGGTATCAATTTGATAGTTTCATTAATTAGGTTAATTTGTGGCTGTGTTCAACATTAGGACTTGCCTTTTAAATTTTGTTGATTTAGTATGCAAAACATTTACATGGTTCAAAAGAGAAAACTATATAAAGCACTAAGCTCAAAGAAGTTGCATTGCATTTTCAACATTTTTGTTAGTTGCTGCTTTATCCTTCCTATATTTTTTAAAATTATAAGCAAATATATATATATAGTCTTATTTCTCTCCTTTTCATATGTTTACATTAAATATACTCTTTTATACCTTGCTTTTTTTTCATTTAACAAAATATTCCTTGAAAACACTCCTTATCGGTACATAGAGATCTTTGCTGCATAGTATTCCATTGTTTGGATGTATCATCGTTTATTCAACTAATCTTATATAGATGGGCATTTTATGTAGTTCTCTATTTCTTCTCTGAAAATTGATTTGTTTAAACTTTAGTGACAATTTTGGAAATTTTTATTTTCCAAGGGAATTATTTATTTCAACTAGGTTTTCAAATGTATTTGCATGAAGCTGTACAGAGTGGTGTCTTAAATGTTTAACATTTTCTTCTCTTTCAATGCTTACATATCCCTTGTCATTTCTTGTTTTGCATATTTTCTCCCTTTTTTTCTTTTCATGATTAGGTTAGCTGGTGGTTTGTCTATTTAACTGTTTTTTCAAAGAACAATTTAGATTATTTTCCCCAAAGATTTATTTATTTTTCCTATTGTAATAATTAATTTCTGCTTTCTAATCTTTATTATTTTCTTCTCCCTGTTTTCTTTTGGTTTATTTTACTCTTCTCTTTCTAGGTTTGGAATTGAAATTTTAGTTCATTTATTTTTCGATCTTCCATTTTTACTGATAGTATTATTTTAGGCTATTGATTTTCCTCCTATCACTGCTTTAACTGTTAATTCTTCCTCTAATCCCTATATTTCCTATAAAGTAGACTTAGATCTAGAAGCCTGATTAGATTTTTATCCAAGAATACTTCACCAATGGTGTTGTGTGCTTCAAATTACATTTTACCATGAGGCACACATTACCAGCTGTTCTAGTTTTATTGTTGCTAAAGGTCTTTGGGTTCTGGTGGTGTCGGCCGATTTTCTTCACTTTAACATTCCCTATCAACATTTTACCTAATATTTTGGGTAGCTAGATAGCCTTTATTTCATTAGAGGTTGCAAAATGGTGGAGGGCTATTCTATCACTGCTTCTTTATTCATTAGCTGAAATTCATCTATAAAAAAGGACTTTTCCTCATTAATTATTTCATTTATATGGGAAAGGTAGGATCCTTGATGTTTTTCCCTTTATTCATCAATGTTTAGAGTAGTGACTTAGTAATCTAGCAACCTCCAATGGTAACCAGTGTGTTTTTAAAGCAACATCATGAATTCAGATTTATATATATTTGATGTTTCAATCCGTTGCAGTCATTATCCTGTTTTTACTTAACTTTTAAGATTTTACACTTGTATCTCTTTTCTCTTGCTGTGGAAATCTAAGTTTCTAATAGCATTAACACAACTATTTGTTTTTTTTCCTACATCATGTCACTATTAGTGTTACAAAAAGAATGCAATATAAAATTTCTCTGTGGTTCTTTTCTTCTTTAGACTATATGCCACTAAGGGTATCCTATATTTTTAAATAAGGAATTATTTTCTCTATGCCGCTATGGCATCAAATTGATATACAGTTAAGTTCATTTGTTTCCATTTGTGTTCAAGTTTAGGGATTTGTTTTTTCCCATTTTTGAATTATATAAACATTTATATGGTTCCAAAGCCAAAAATGCACCCACAGAACTTTTTCTTCTGTCCTTGTCCCTTCATCTTGCACCCTCTCTTCCAATCTAGGAAACCATTCTCATTAGTTTTGTTTGTTTGTTTGTTTGTTTTTTGTTTTTTGTTTTTTGTTTTTTGCGGTACGCGGGCCTCTCACTGTTGTGGCCTCTCCCGCTGCTGAGCACAGGCTCCGGACGCGCAGGCTCAGTGGCCACGGCTCACGGGCCCAGCCGCTCCGCGGCACATGGGATCTTCCCGGACTGGGGCACGAACCCGTGTCGCCTGCATCGGCAGGTGGACTCAAACACTGCGCCACCAGGGAAGCCCTCTCATTAGTTTTCGATGTATCATTTCATTGTTACCTTTTGAAAAATATCACAAATATGTTTATGATTTATTTACCCGTTTCTCACACAAAATGTAGTACAACATGAAACACCATCCTGCACCTTGCTTTATCTCATTTAACAATTGCCTAGTGATAGTTCCATACCAATATATAGAGGCCTTCCTCATTCCTTTTTAGTTGTGTAGTTCTCCATTGCTTGGATGCCCCATAGTTTACTAGACCATTTCCCTATCACATTTGGGTTGTTTCCAGTTTTGTTTTTGTTTTGTTTTGTTTTGTTTTTACTATAGCAAACAATGCCACCATAAGTAGCTTTATGCCTATTATAATAATTTTTATGTAATAACAATTTATGTTATGACATAAACATAAATTGCTATATGTCATAACAACTTCATATTTTTGCAAGTATGTCTCCAGGAGACTTCCCTGGAATGAGTGGATGTTGGGTCAAAGGGTAAATGCTCATGTAATTTTTCTAGACATTGCCAAACTCCTCACCATAGCGGTTATACTACATTTTTTTGCCTTGCCACTAGCAATGAGAAGGCCTGTTTCCTCACAGCCTCACATAGTCAAGGTTTTGGATTTTTGTCAATCTGATAGGTGAGAAATGGCATCTCAGTGCAGTGTTAATTAGCATTTCTTTATTTTATTTTTTACTTTTTAAATTGTTTTTCATTGTAGTAAAATATACATAAGTTTTAACTTTTAAACCACTTTTAAGTGGACAGTTCAGTGGCATTAAGTATGTTCACATTGACTATTGCCACTGTCCATCTAGAGAGCTTTCATCATCCTAAGCTGAAACTCTATACCTATTAAACAATAACTCCCCACTCCTCCTTCCCCTCATCCCCTGGTAACCTGTGTTCTACCTTCTGTCTCTATGTATTTAAGTATTCTAGGTACCTCATGTTAAGTGGAATCTTACAATATTTGTATATTTGTGTCTGGCTTATTTCACTTAACAGTATATCCTCAAGGTTCATTCATGCTGCAGCATGTATTAGAATTTCACTCCTTTTTAAGGCTAAATAATATTCCATAGTATGTATATGCTCCATCTTGTTTATTTATTCATCCATTGATAAGACACTGGGGTTGTTTCCATCTTTTGGCTATTGTGAATAATGTTGCTATGAATATTAGTTTACAAGCATCTGTTCAAATCCCTGCTTTCAATTCTTTTGTATATATACCCAGAAGTGGAATTGTTGGATCATATGGTAATTCTGTTTAATTTTTTGAGGAACTGTCATATTTTTTTTTTCACAGCAGCTGCATGACTTTACATTGCCACCAGCAACGCCCAAGGGATCCAATTTCTCCACATTTTTGTCAACACTTGTTTTCTGGGTTTTTTGATAATAACAATTCTAATGGGTCTGAAGTCATATTTCATTGTGGTTTTGATCTGCATTTCCCTCATTATTAGTGATGTTGAACATCTTTTCATGTGCTTATTGGTCATCTGTATATCTTCTTTGGAGAATTGTCTTTTCAAGTCCTTTGCCCATTTTTGAACTAGAGTTGTGTGTGTGTGTGTGTGTTGTTGACTTTTAGGAGTTCTTTATATATTCTGGATATTAATCCTTATCAGATATATGATTTGCAAATATTTTTTCTCATTCTGTGAACTGCCTTTTTACTCTGTTGATAGTGTCCTTTAGCATACATAAGTTTTTAATTTTGATGAAGTCCAATTTGTCTTTTTTTTTCTTTTGTTACTTATGCTGTTGGTACCATATCAAAGAAATTATCGCCAAATCTGATGTCATGAAGATTGTTCTCTGTTTTCATCTGAGTTTTTATAGTTTTAGCTTTTATGTATAGGTCTTCAATCCATTTCGAGTTTGTTTATTTATTTATTTATTTTTGACCATGACACACAGCTTGTGGGATCTTAGTTCCTCGGCCAGGGACTGAACTCGGGCCCTTGAAGTGAAAGCACAGAGTCTTAAACACTGGACCACCACTGAATTCCCAGTTTTGAGTTAATTTTTATATATGATGTTGGATGAGGGTCCAACTTCATTATTTTGGAAATGGATATCCAGTTTTCCCAGCACCATTTGTTGAAAAAGTCCTTTCACCATGAATGGTATTGGCACCCTTATTGAAAATCATCTGACCATATATATGAGGGGTCATTTCTAGGCTCTCTATTCTATTCCATTGGCCTATATGTTTGTCTTTATGCCAGTTCACAGTGTTTTAATTACTGTAACTCTGTAATAAGTTTTGAAATCAGGAAGTGTGGGACCTACAACATTTTTCTTCTTTTTCAAGATTGTTTCTGTTATTTGAGGTCCCATGAGAGTCCACATGTATTTTAAGATGTATTTTTCTGCAAAAAATGTTAGGATTCTGATAGGGATTGCATTCAATCTGTAGATCACTTTGGGTGGTACTGAAATCTTAACAATATTAAATTTTTCATTCCATGAACACAAGATGTTTTTTGCATTTATTTGTGTCTTCTTTCATTTCTCTGTGCGATGTTTTATAGTTTTCAGTATACAACTCTTTCACTTACTTGGTTAATTCCCAAGTATTTTTATTCTTTTTGATGCTATTATAAATGGAATTGTTTTCTTAATTTCCTTTTCACATTGTTCATTGTAAAATATTTCTCTTACGATGGGCAGGCTGAGCACCTTTTCGTGTGTGTGGTTTTTTTTTTTTTTTATTGCAGTACGTGGGCCTCTCACTGTTGTGGCCTCTCCCGTTGCAGAGCACAGGCTCCAGACGCGCAGGCTCAGCAGCCATGGCTCACGGGCCCAGCCGCTCCGTGGCATGTGGGATCCTCCCGGACCGGGGCACGAACCCCTGTCCCCTGCATCGGCAGGCGGACTCTCAACCACTGCACCACCAGGGAAGCCCCCTTTTCGTGTGTTTAAAGGCCATTTGTATTTCTTTTTCTGTGGAATTGTCTGTTCATATTTTTTACTCATTTTTCTATTGCACTGTTGGCATTTTTCTCTCAGTTTTTAGGATTGAGAGAAAATATATTTATATATTACTAATATTAGCCTCCTGGGTTGAGGTTTAAGTCACAGAGGTATACGTATTTGTCAAAAATCAGAGACTGTACAATTAAGATTTGTGTATTTCATTCTATTTAAATTTTATATCACAAGAAACACCTTAAACAAATACTGAATTCTGGTTAATAATATACATGCATCAATATACCGGTTTGCGATTTATTTTGAAACACAACAAAAAATAATATAGACGGATGGATAGAGATAAATTACATAGATGATAAAGCAAGTATCAATACACTAAAATGTTGATGGTAGGATCTAGAGGGTGCGTGTTCTCTACAAAATTTTTTCAGATTTGCTACATGTTTGAAAATGTTCATAATGAAATATTGGGGAAAATATTAGCCCTCTAATGATAGACATTACAAATATTTTCTCCAAGTTGTCAGGATTGTTTACTTGCTTATAGTTTTTCCTCATGAAAAGTGTTCTTTTAAAAGCTTACGTATAAATGCGTTTATGAATCTTTTATTGCTTCTTCATTTTGAGTCATATTTTGTGGGGTTTTCCCTTTCTTATGTTATATAGCAATTCATTCACACTTTCTTCTACTACTTGCATTATTTTTGTGTGTCTGTGTGTATTTCAGTTAAGTGATTATGTTTTAAGAAATAAGTCACTGTAGCTTCAGTGAAGTGCCCTGTGCCACCCTAGTCTCTGTCCCCTTACCCCTCACTAGAGGTAATCACTCCTGTGCTTTGGTTATATATGTTTACTATATATGATATATATATACTTATAATGCATATATAAATTTATAATACATATATATTTATAATACATATATATATTTACAAACAATAATATAATTATGTTTTTCACATTTGTAAAACATATTCATAAATAACACCTTTCCGGAACTTGCTTTCTTTGATCAACATTATATTTTTGAAATGTATCCAAGCTGAGAGATATAACTCCAATCGATCCATTTTAATTATTACATGAAATTCTTCCTAAAACATGCTGCATTTATTTATCAATCCTCCCATTTGTGCATATTAGTGTGTTTCAGATGCCTCTCAGTTAAAAGAAAGCTGTCATAAACATTGTTGTACACACCTTCTTGTGCACATGTGCATGTTTCTCCAGGGAAGACATCTAATAGTGGAACCGCTCGTTTACAGGATATGCACATCTTCAATTTTATTAGATAAGTGATTTATACAATCATCAGCAGTGATTACTACCTGACAACTTAATATTATTGGACTTTAAAATTTCTGGCAATGAGTAGGTATAAAACTGTATCTCATTGTGGCTTTAATTTGCATTTCCTTGATTCCTATGAAAATGTGCATCTTTTCAGATATTTACTGGCCATGCAGATTTCCTCTTCTGTAAATTGCTTCTTCATACCCTTTGTGAATTCTTCTACTGCCCATTTGCATGAGCATGGGAACTGTGTAGTCACACAGGGCCCTGCACTTAGAAGGGCCTTGTGCTTTGTTTAATGCTCTGCTGGTGCTGTTTTGAAATTCTTAATAATTTCTTACAAGGGGCCCTGCATTTTCATTTTGCACTGGGCTCCACAAATTGTGTAGCTGGTCCTTAGGCTGAGCCATGTTTGAACTGAGTTTTGACAGACAAAAAGGGATTCACATAGATCTGCATTGTTCAATATGGTGGCCACTTAGCCTTATTGTTCAATATAGCGGCTACATTAATTTAAATGAAGTAAAATTAAAAATTCAGTTCCTCAGTCTCATGAGCTTTGTAACCCTTTAGACTGTGCCCTGTGGGGAACCACTGTCCCATTTAAAACCAGAAGTGCATGGAAAGATCTGGGTTTGAGGAAGACAGCCCTTGTGGTAATGTGAAGGACTAGATAGGCAACTCAGAAATCAGGGGAGCGGAGAGAAAGCTCTGACACAAACCCAAGTGAGAAGTGAGGCTTTTGGGGGAGCAGAGGATCAGAAGGTCAGGGTCTCAGAGAGAGAAAATCCACAGGGTCTTGGTGACTGTCTGGACATGTGGAGTAATGGAGAGGGAAGAATTGAGGGACAGACTTGGGTGACTGATAAATGGGGCTGCTTTAACCAAATCCAGAATCCAGAAGAATAAACAGATTTTATGGGAAGGTACTGAAGTTGGCTTGGACACATTCTTGAGGTATTCTGGGACAGCTGTTCACCAGTCTCCCTACCTGCTAAATGAAGGTAGTGGTAGCATCTGTCCCACAGGACTGATGTATTAATAATCAACTGATACAGATATGTGAATACACTTTGTTAATGTTTAAGTGCCATATACATGTTATCTAGCATCAGTCCTGTATGTATCTGAGGTGTGATGGAAGGAAGAAGCAGGGGAGGGACTGAAATACTGCCTGCGTTTGCACAAAAGGAGCACCATCCATCTAGTTCAGTGAGACAGGAGATGCTGGAGGAAAATGCTGAAGAGAATGAAAAATTTGGATAGTCAAGTAAGAAATATAGGATAACAAATCATCAATTAGACATACACCCCAGCTGCTTCTAAACATAATAAATTGTCAAAGCTTTCCATCAAGTGGAAGAAGATGGAGTTACAATGAGATCTGGGAGAAAACACATATTAAAAAATTCAACTAAGCAATTAGTAGCAGCATTTACTGTAGATTAGAAACCCTCTCCAGAATTACTTCTGCCTTGGAACATACACAGCATATATTCCAAACTGTTGTTACTTTTTTTTTTTTTTTTTTATTTGATAGCCCATGTTTATTGGATTTGTTTTTTTCCCCTTACCCTCAC
>NW_006780658.1:2760479-2776046 GCF_000442215.2 Lipotes vexillifer | reverse complement strand
TTTTTTTTTTTTTTTTTTTTTTTTTACTTGATAGCACATGTTTATTGGATTTGTTTTTCTCCCCTTAACCTCACTCTTAATGGGTTTGGATTTTTAACATTCTCCCCTCCTCCACTTATTAATTTTTTTTATTGGAGTATAATTGCTTTACAATGTTGTGTTAGTTTCTGCCACACAGTGAAGTGAATCAGTCATACGCATACACATACCCTCCCTCTTGGACCTCCCCGCCTGCACCCACATCCCACCCAACGAGGCCATCAGAGTACCAAGCTGAGCTCCCTATGCTGCTACATTTTGATTTTCATCTGCAGACACAGAGTTAAAATGTAATATGTCCTTAAAGCTGATTGCTAGTTCAAACTTGTCATTAAGCATACTGCTTCCTAACGTTTGATTATATGTTTGGAAAACTGCTAGGAAGTTTAACTATCTGATTGATAGACAGTATTTGGGTGTGAAACGTAACTCTTTGATGCATGCTGTTCTTCCAGAATTTGGAGGTAATGTGCAAGATTCTTAAATTAGTTTTGCTTTTGTGAAGTAAGCAAATAACCTGATGTTAAACCTCAGTTAGGCTATTTAATTAAATTCCATACCTATCTATTGAAGATATATCACAGCAAGGCAGAGTGGTAGGGCGTGGTCCTTCCTTCAAGGAGCTGATATCTCTTAGCAGAGACACCTATAAACTAGTACTGAGGGAAATGAGTGAGTGCTCACAGAATGCGAAACAGTCTGGGGTGATATGGTCAAAAGAGTAAGAACAGTAGCTGCCATCAGAGATCAGAAATCCATAGTTTTATGACTCAATATCAAGTTATCTGAATACGGCTGTGAGAGCCAATCTAATGTCAAGGTCAGCATCAGCCCTCCATCTCCCTGGGTGATGCGGACAGCAGAAATCCTCCACTTAGTTAAGCTGGCTGTGGCCAGGATATCGGCAGCTCCTCCCACTGACAGGGAGTCTGGCTGCCCATCCCTTCAATCTGGGTTGGCCTCGTGGTCTCCTCTAATGCACAGAATGTAGCATACGTGACCCTGTGTGATTCCCCAGCTATGCCTTAACAAGTCTGACAGCTTCCACCTCCACTGTCTTGGTTGCTGCCCACAGACTGACAATGGAGCCCCTGGAGGACAAGAAGTCCTGAAGATTCTCCAGAAGGAGAACCATGGCCTTCAGTGGACGGCATCACCAAGTGCCAGACACGTAAGTGAGGTCACCTTTGACCTTCAGCTTAGCTGACTTTCCAGTTCAGGTGTTGGCAAACCACAGCCTGCAGACCAAATCTGGCCCTCGGCCTGTTTCTTTGCAGGGCCCTTGAGCTAAGATAGCTTTTGCTTTTTAAAGGTTTGTAAAAATAATAATAATAATCATCAATAAATAACAAACAAGAATATGCAACAGACACAAAACCTAAAATATGCACGATCTACCACCCCTTACAGAAACTTTTGCCAGCCCCTGTTATAGCTGAATATAACTGTGTGAGTAAACCCAGACAAAACCACAGAGGAGCCAGCCAACCAACCCTCAGAATTGTGAGAAATATTAAATGGATATTTTTAGTATATGAGATGCAATAGATAACTGAATCACAAGCTGAATAAACGCTACACAAGGAACAAGGAAACTGCCTTGAAGGAAATAAGCTCTTGAAGGTTTTGGACCTTTTCTTCCCAATCATTTCACTTGAGAGGATTTCATCCCCCTAGTCTGCTGTCCATGGCTCTGTTTTGCATCCTAGGGAGGTTTTGCCATCTATGAGCACATATATCCACTCATTATTCATAGGACATTCAAAACATTTTAAAAAACAGGTATCGGAATATGACTTTTCAAAAATAAAAATACAGAATTTGTAAGATATAATATCAGTGTCCTAAAGCATCCTTCCAAATACAGAGGTCTATTTTTTTCCATATATTACTCTATTTGCAATGGAGCCTTCCTAGTTTTGTTACCAATGGATTTCCTTTACTTAGTGAGGTGAACTGTCAGCCAAGGTGAGGTGAAGAATGGTTGTGATAAAGGCATCAGCAGGTAGCAATCACTTTTCCCTTTGCAAAGGGCACAGCTACCTGCCAGGGCTGGAGCCAGAAAAAGAATCACAACCAGGGATTCAGATCTGAATATTTACACAGTGTCAAAGAAGTCCAGTGTCTAGACTTACACTGCTACTATCCACAAATAATTTTGTTGTACACCCATTTTAACTCCTATTTCTACCTCTATTATTTTCAGAGAACCTCCAAAATACCATAAATAATTTTATTTTATTTATTTATTTTTTTAAAAATACATTTATTTATTTATTTATTTTTGGCTGTGTTGGGTCTTCGTTTCTGTGCGAGGGCTTTCTCTAGTTGTGGCAAGTGGGGGCCACTCTTCATCGCGGTGCGCGGGACTCTCACTGTCGCGGCCTCTCTTGTTGCAGAGCACAGGCTCCAGACGCGCAGGCTCAGTAGTTGTGGCTCACGGGCCCAGTTGCTCCGCGGCATGTGGGATCTTCCCAGACCAGGGCTCGAACCCGTGTCCCCTGCATTGGCAGGCAGATTCTCAACCACTGCGCCACCAGGGAAGCCCCCCATAAATAATTTTAAAATGTACATTTCATGCCCCTATTCTTTCTCCTTCCCATAGGGGGGAAAAAAAAACAATGCTTTTGTAAGGGAGAAGCAGTTGAACCAAGAAATCTGTAAACAAAAAGAAATGGGGGGTACTTCCCTGGTGGCACAGTGGTTAAGAATCTGCCTGCCAATGCAGGGGACACGGGTTCAATCCCTGGTCCAGGAAAATCCCACATGCTGCGGAGCAACTAAGCCCGTACACCACAACTACTGAGCCTGTGCTCTAGAGCCCGTGAGCCACAACTACTGAGCCCCCGCACCTAGAGCCCGTGTTCCACAACAAGAGAAGCCACCACAATGAGAAGCCCACACACTGCAACGAAGAGTGGCCCCCGCTTGACGCAACTAGAGAAAGCCCGTGCGTGGCAATAAAGACCCAATGCAGCCAAACTTAAATAATAAATAAATTAATTAAAAAAAAAGAAATGGGGGCCCATATTTATAGTCTTCCTGTAAATGTGTAGATCACAATTGGGGATGGGTGCTTATGATGAGGCTTGAAGTAAAATAGATGATCCAGACCCACCTGATTTTGAGCAAAGCACCACTATGATCAATACTACACATTTAAGTTTGCATTTGGCCTAGAGCAGTGTGGTAGCTCCTTTCCAAATATGTTCCCTCCCCACTCCGCAGTGAGCCTCATCTCCTGGTGCTCATGCTTTGTCTGATCCCCTCCCCTTGAATCCCGAACAGTCATATGCTTCCTATTGACCAATAAAATGTCACAAAAATGATGCAACATAACTTTCAAGTCTAGCTTCTGCCTTGCAGCTTCTGCCTTGGACTTTTAGAAAGCTGACTCTGATGAAATTCAGATCAACTGGCAGAGGCATGAGCAGACACTAATTTGCTGATGCAAACAAAAACCACTGATATGATCCACTGATGGACTCACTAAAAATTATAAAAGTGGAGATACAGGCTCTCTGTTTAGAACCCTACATTTGTCTGTGGAATAGAAGATGCCCTTTGAGACTCCTCTTGTGGGAGCTGAAGTGATCATTGTTATACAGAGCAAACTTGACACAGATTTCACCCAGTGGGGCTTATAAGCTTAAATGGATGAGTTCATACCCCCAGATGTTTGATATGAGCCAGAGACCAGGTGATCACAGACAGAGTTTATACACAGTATTGCATATTCTTGATTTGTTTCTGTTGTTAGAATGGAACTGGGGGTTTAGTTCAGGTATGCCCAGTTACATATAGGAAACTCCTCCTGGATTTTATCAAGCCTTCTTAAAACATACATCACAAGACCTTGTAGAAAGTATCACTGCTTTTACCAGAATTATCCACAGGAACCCTACGGTGGCCCAAACTCCAGAGTCCAGAGTTTTACTGTTCTTTGAATGAAGCTAAGTACCTAATTCAATGAAGCGCCTAACACTAGGTACCAGAATGATCCAGATGATTACTCTATCCACCTAGGTGAATGGATTTGTAACCCATGTCCTCCTTGCAGGGATCTAAGACTTTCTTCTCCAAACAGATCCAAAGTCTCCACCCCACAGATTACCTATTAACCACAAAAGAGAAAATGGAGTTTAATAGAGAAACCTGGAGAACACTTCAGATTTCAGTGACCACTGATACTGGGACAATCTAATATTATGCATATAAAAATAACAGGGGTTTAATATTTATTATAATCTTGCTGATGGAAAACAGTAAGAGAACCTCATAAAGTGTGCCATCTTAGAAGGATTCTTGCCATCTAATCAAACCTCTCAACCTTCCTTCGAGCTTACAGGAAATATGGGATCTAGAGAAAAAATTAAATGACATCAAGAGGAAAACAAGGTCAGACAAATTGCGAAAGTAGAACCCTCTGCCAAATAACTGGCCTAGACTCTTTAAAAAGTTAAAACCACAAAAACAAAACAGGTGGAGGATTGCTCCGCATTAAAAGAGACAACCATAACAACAAATACAATGCATGAATCTTCACAGGACTCTCTTTTTTTTTTTCTTTTGACTAGCAGCAGTCTTTAATGTAAATGTTAGGCAGAGATCCACACAAATTTGAAAAAATGTCTTTAACTTGAAAGAGCTTAAAACAATAAAAAAAAAAGATTAAATAGACAATTCAGGAAACAGAGGAAACTTAAAAGAGAAAGTCCTGAGATTTGTCTTATTATCCATTCGGTAAGAGAAGATATTGCATCCCTTAAATAAGAACTGGACGCCATGGGACTACCTTTCTACAAAACCAATATATGACTTTTTTTGATAACTGGAGAAATTTGCATATGGGCTGGATATTAGGTGATGTCAAATTATTAAGTTTCTTAGATGTAATTTAGTTTCTTATGTGGTTGCATAGGAGAATGTCTTTGTCTTAGGCGAGAGAGAAAGAAAGCAGTTACCGCAAAATGTTGAGTTACTCATTCTCGGAGGAATGTGCATGGTTGTTCACTGAACTATTCTTTCAACTTTTCACACCGTGATGCCTCAGCCGACCTGTTCACTGTGCCACCCACAGACAAGCGGCCAGAATGGGGAACTGTTTTCAGATGGCACTGTTTCAGGGGTGCCGAGAGAGGAGAGTAAATACTATTTCTGAATTAATTCAACAACCTCCACCCAGAGGCCGGGGCAACCAGAGCCCATACAGCACACTCAGCTCCCGCGCCTCAAAGCTTCTCCGTTCCTCCCAAGAAGCAACAGTTAGTGACAACTCAGGGTGGGACAGACCTTCTTTGAATTCTCCAGACCAAAGAGGGTTTCGAGAGGCATTTCTCGAGAGCATGCGACTCCCGGGACTCCTGTTCGCAACCCCGACGTATCCCCAGCCTTCTTTTTCTATTGATTCTAGAAGGAGAACGCGCATTTCGTCTGCAAGAGCAAAGAACTTCCCAAGATGTCTTCTTCCCTTCATAGCTCTGTGCGAATTTTAATAAGTAAATACCTCCCGGACTGCCGCGAGCCTGGGCACTTACGCAACTTGAAATCAGGGCAAGCCGGGGCAAAGAGAAGCGAGTCTTCAACAGAAATCCTTCCCGAGGTCAGCCCATCGACTAACCGCTGCCAAGCTCAAATGTAAAATGACTACCTAGCACCCCGCTGCATGGAATGCAAGGTGAAGCCGAGAATCCCGAGGTCGCGCCCGGATCAGCGCGGAGGCCTGGGTGCCGCGCGACGCCGCCCTCCTGCGGGGTCCGGGCCCGCGCGTGCGTGCGTGCGAGCGAGAGGACAAGGGGCTTAGGGCCCGGCGCGTGGTCTGCGCGCGCCCGGCCGCGCGTGCGGCTGCGGTAAGGCTGCGTGTGCGCGCGGGGCGGGAGCTTAGGCCATCCGCCCACGTCGCAGCACGGTGCGCGCCGCGCGGGGGGGTGAGTGTGGTCCGGGGTGGGTGCTGGGGCGGCGCGGAGGCCTCGGAGGCCCTCGGGCTGGGTGGCGGGCGTGGCGCTGGGACCTGCTCCGCCGGTGACGCGCCCTCCTCCGGTACATCGAGGCCCGGGCGGCTGGGCCGGAAGGCTAGCCGGGCGGCGCCCCCCACTCCTCCGGCCCTCTCCCGGAGCGCGGCCGGGGTTGAGCCGTGAGCGGCTGCGCCGAGGCTTGGGCTTCCGCGACTGTTCGTTCCCCCACCGGGTGAGCGCGGGAGATGGGGCCGCGGGCGACACCTAGAAGCGCCGGTGTGCGTGGTAGGGCCAGGCCGAGGCTGCGAGGAGCACGCTGTCCGCCCTGCTCTGCCCCAGCGCGCAGACTACTCCCTTCCCGTCTCTTCGGGGAGCAGCACGAAGCAAGTTGGGCTGGTCGGCGGGGGAGCGGACGGGGACGGTGATTCGGTGTCGGATTCCCCAAGCAGGCCTGGGGTAAAGCCTTGACGAGGAGTTAGGGAAGGGCCCAGCAGCCGAACTGTGGGAGGCTTGTTCCTCCTGGGGAGGGGTTGGGAGGAATATGGACCTAAGGAGGAGAATGGGCGAATTGGCCAGAGAGAGGAGGAAACCCGAAGAGGCTAGGGCTACGTGATTTTTAAAAGGGGTCTTAGCAAGCATACAAGGCATTTTAAAGGAAATCTTTTAAGGTGCAATGGAGCCTCACTTTTCAAGCAATAGGGAATGATGCCAGCAGCAAGCACGAGTGGCATTCCGTGTTTCTTCTCTCTCTTCCACTGTTGTAGGAAGGAGAATGTGCAAAGCAGAGACGGTTTTCTTTCTTTCATGTGTTTTGCACTTAGTACCAGCGTTTAGGAGGTGGCTGGTTTGTCAGGTAGAGCTATCAATAAGGAACAAATTACCAAACCATGTCTTTTTTTCTGTTTTCAGAGGTGAGGAAGATTTGAGTTTGCAATCTTCAACTGGGAACAGCTTTGTGTTTTAGCTTTCCCCAGGCGGCTTAGACAGAGGTAGGGAGCTGATTTTGTGCTCTCAGAATGTGTTGATGCCTGATAAAAGCATACCTTGAACCTGTATCCGTGTAGAGAAGGGAACTATTTACAAAGCCTTGATAACAGGCTTTATTTTCAGGACTGGAATTACCCAACAACCATTCATTTGAATGAACTTTCTAGTCAGGAGAAAAAAAAAAAGGTCATAGAGATAAGAGTCTAAGACCTTTTTTTTTTCTCCTGACTAGAAAGTTCATTCAAATGAATGGTTGTTGGGTAATTCCAGTCCTGAAAATAAAGCCTGTTATCGAGACAGTGGCCAAGTATAATTCCAGATGAGATGCATGAAGTGATTTGAGAGCAAGGAGGAAGAAGAGAGGATCAAAGCTTTTCCAAAAATGAAAAGAATGTTGATATATAATGGTTTGCTCCTATAGCAGCTTGCTAGGTATAGAACATTAATTTTAGATGTCTCATGCCCAATGTTGTTATGACTGAGATACATTCTTTTTCTGTTCTTCTGTTCAGTAGTGCACAGCATATCTTTTAATTAAAGCATGGAATACGGAAAACAAAAAACAGCTAGTGCTCTAGTCTCATCTGAAATTCTACAGGTAAGTTCCTCTTATTTTAACTGAGAAATTATCCTTATCGGTTAAAATTGACCATAATAGTTGTAAGGTCGGATCTTAACAAACGGCACCGTGAAACAGAGGAAAGCTTCAAGTGAGCTTTATTAGGGAGCGCTCCCAGGCGAGGTTCACTGGTCCGAGAGAAAGGGGCCAGAGAAGTTGAACCCCGGCGAGAGTTGGGCAAGATTTTATAGGCGAAGAAGGGAAAGGGGTGTGGTGAATCTGGGAGGGCGCAGGGTATTCCTTATTTGGTGGTCTTTTCGGGCATCCTGGGGGACCGTTAGTCCCGCCCCTCGAAAGGGGAAGGCTGGGCCGGGTGCAAAGTCCCCAGGTCAGTTCCTGGAACTGGGTGGTCTGTAGAGTTTCGGTCTGATGTAACCTGTGAATCTGATTGTGTTCCCCTGCCTCGGGCCAGTTGGCCTTACAATAGTCTCCTTTATAAGATTTTAAGGATCATTTATGCAGCTACATGTTTTGTTATATATTCTAGTATATTTCTTCCCTAAAGGATTTGAGGAGTTGGAAGAGTTAAGCTCAATTAAACCATTTTTGGTTATATATATATTTTAAAAAATTGAATCATTATTAAAATACCATGGTATCTCAGGAAAACTTAACTATATAAACTTATTTTAGTGGTCATATTCAACTCAAGATCAGACTCAACTCTCTTTATCCCTAAGAAAATACTCCAGTGGTTACTTTTCTCTCTTTTCCTTCCCTTTCAAATGATTTGCCTTGTCTCTGTGCCCAGTCTCCAGCTCTGTTCTGTCCACCATTGGATGATACAGGTAGAATCCCATTATAGGAAATGCCTTTATTCCTTCTGCAACCATAAAATGTCCAGGCCAAATATGCTTCTCTGTTGCATCAGAAAACAGCTATCATTGCTCATCCCTGCTCACTGTGTAGTAGATAAACACACTACAGCTTCATGAATGAGGTCAAAACTGGAGGGTCAAACAGGATGCTCTTAAATAACCTGGCACAGCAGATAAATTCAAAAGTTGCAGTTCATTTAATAGTAGGTTCTTTGGCAGATATCTTTTTTTGGACTATGAGCAATGATTTTGTTTTAGTAAAAAGTTGCATATTATAAATATCGATTTGCTTTTGCAATCGGAACTTTTGATACATTGTGAATTAGAAGAGGGAAGGCGATGGTATAAGAAGCAACTTGTAGGGGGCATGTCTAGATGAGGGGGAGATGAAGCCGCAGAACAGTCTGTAGTGTGGGACCCTGAGAGGCAACAGGATAGAAGATTTGGCTAGGGGTGTAACTTGCACTCCTTGAAACTGAGAAATTAAGGAATAAAAAACAGAGCTAGAGTAGATTGTTTCCCATTCTGTGTGGATCTGACCCTGACACAGGTAGTTAGTCAGGAAGTCATAGGCCTTTTGTTGTCCCCTTATAGCATCCACAGCCTAGTTTAATACTTCTCAGCCCTGCTACCCTCCAGGAACCGTTTCATGTAGGGAACATGTTACGAGCACTAGGATCGCCTTTTCAGTGACATAGCCTTCTGGAGTAATGAGGAAACATAGAGAAGAGAGACCTTAGGAGGTTTTGTTGCTGTTCTGAGACCCATTTCATGGGGCTAGACAAACACTTTCAGACCAGCAGCCTATTTTGAAGATAGTTTTATTGGAGCACGGTCACATCTATATGTTTAATAATGTCTACGGCTCCATTTTCGCTACAAAGGCAGAATCAGGTAGCTGGGATAGAAACCGTGTGGTCCACAGAAAATATTTGCCATTTGGCCTTTTATTATTTTTATTTTTATTTTTTGTGGTACGCGGGCCTCTCACTGTTGTGGCCTCTCCCGTTGCGGAGTACAGGCTCCGGACGCACAGGCTCAGCGGCCATGGCTCACGGGCCCAACCGCTCCGCAGCACGTGGGATCTTCCCGGACCGGGGCACGAACCCGTGTCCCCTGCATCGGCAGGCGGACTCTCAACCACTGCGCCACCAGGGAAGCCCTAGCCTTTTATTTTTGAAAAGTTTGCCCACTCCTAGGCCAGAACAGATTTCTGCTAACCTCCAAAGCCGTGCACTTTAAGTAGGCTCTTTTAAGTTTGAATTAAGGAAGTACTGGTCCCATTAAACATTTCACAAGTCTGCAACCACCTACTACCAGCATGACAGTGAGGGCTCCAACCATGTCTCTTATCTGGAGCTATAATTGGCTATTATTTCGGTAACAGAATTTGTTTTCAAGAATGGAGTTACCCACTTGCTGAGAGAAAAAATTATAATCAGCTCTTATCTCAGTATTAAATAGTTTCATTCTCTAAACTGATATAATTTGTATAATTTGCACTTTTGGCGGGCATCTATACATTCTGAGAGTGCAAACTCAGCACCTTGTCATAACTGGCGGCCACAGGTTTGGAGACATTTGAGCTGGGGCGGGGGCGTGTCCCTCCGTCTTCTCCAGGTGGGCTTTGCTCATAATGTTCAGTCTAAAACTTGGAGTCATGAACCTTTTCATGACTGTCCATGCTCTGCATGGTGTCAGCAACTTGAGGGCCAGGCAGCCTAGCCTGTAACACATGTCGGGCATATCGAATGACTGAATGAAATACGTTCAAATAGCTAAGGACAAGGGAAGCAGTAACTTAGCTTGACAGACAAGAATGACAAAGATCTGTAATACTACTCACCTAGGGCAACAATGGGAAGAAGTGTTAACTAGAGCAGCTTGCACTGTCCTCTTCCTCAAATGAGTAAAGCTGTTTGTAGCAAAACAGAGACAGGCAGCCCAGCTCTTAAGGCTGCTACTCTGCCTGACTTGTGTCATCTTTGCTCTGCTCCAGTTTTCCTAGCTTCTCTGAACCTGGTTATCCTGTTGCCTCTTCCCATAGGCCACTCTGTCACATGGCTCCCTCAGACTGCCTACCACTCAGGGCAGAGTGAGTCCACTTTTGTTGTACTCTTTGCTCCCTACCCAGGAATCTCAAGAGGCTCTGGGATTGGGTGTGAGGTTGGGCTCTTCTGCAGGCACTGTGCTCTGGAGAAGGAGCACAGCATTTGGAGTTGAACCTAAATTTGGGTTCCAGGTCTGCTTGTATCTGGGCTGCACCAGTCTCTGAAAAATGAGATAGTGATACCCATTTTACCATGTTGTGAAATGTGCTTTGTAAATTGCTGTAGAAGTGATACAGACTTAAGCCCAAGAGTCCAGTTAACCTTAAAAAAAAACCCTGCTTAAAAGTCTAACTTATTGGGCTTCCATGGTTGAGAGTCCACCTGCTGAGGGCTTCCCTGGTGGCGCAGTGGTTGAGAGTCTCCCTGCTGATGCAGGGGACACGGGTTCGTGTCCCGGTCCGGGAAGATCCCACATGCCGCGAAGCGGCTGGGCCCGTGAGCCATGGCTGCTGAGCCTGCGCGTCCGGAGCCTGTGCTCCACAACGGGAGAGGCCACAGCAGTGAGAGGCCCATGTACCGCAAAAAAAAAAAAAAAAAAAAAAAAAAGTCTAACTTATTACAAATTATAAAGAGTACATTTTTTTGTGTGTGTTGGATACAAGTGCAGATAAGGCAGGAGCAAAGAGAAAATCTCAAATGAATTTTCCTTGTCAGGTTCTACTACTTTTGGCCTCTCCTCATCTTTCTCACCCTAAAGATCCTACGTGCCGCAAGCCCAGAAATCTATAAAATACAGTTGTCCTCAGTATCTGCAGGGGATTGGTTCTAGGACTCCCTCAAATACCAAAATCCATCTCAAGTCCCTAAAATGGCATGGCATTTGCATATAATCCATGCACATCCTTCATATACTTTAAATCATCTCTAGGTTACTTGTAATACCTAATGTAATGTAAATGTTATGTAAAACATAACGTTTAGTTATGTTAGTTGTAAATACAATGTAAGTGATATGTAAATAGTTGCCAGCACACATGGCAAATTGAAGTTTTGCATTTTGGACCATTCTGGAATTTTTTTTTTTTAAATATTTTTGATCCAAAGTTAGTGGAGCCCATGGTTGCAGAGCGCTGTGTTCCCATAATATTGTTATTCCTACAATAAAATACTTTGTTTACAAACGGTATATGATATGTGTTTTTAAAATAGGTTTTTAAAAACCCAGGTGTCTTCTACCTCAACATGCAAGAGGCTGGAGGTTTCCATTTTAATGAGGCTAGAATGAAGGGCGTTCTCCCATACATCTCAGAATATCTGAGGGTGGTATCACTGCAACCAGCCGGGGATGCAAGGGCAGAATGCGGAAATAATAATGGAGCATTAGGTATTTATACTCACTGTCTACCTAAAACTGTATAACAACCACAGAGAGTTATGCTTCATATGGGGGGTTTTCTTAAACTCATTGAGTACTTCAGATTCATTCTTAAAAATGGAACAATTTTAAAATTTTATGCAAAATGAAACCTTTTCTTTTTAAAGGTTTTAAAAAAAATATTTATTTATTTATTTGGCTGCATTGGGTCTTAGTTGCAGGATCTTTGTTGCAGCACTCAGGCTCCTGTCTAGTTGTGGTGCGTGGGCTCTAGAGCACACGGGCTTAGTTGCCCCACGGCATGTGGGGTCTTCGTTCCCCGACCAGGGATCCAACCGGCGTTCCCTGCATTGGAAGGTGGATTCTTTTTTTTTTTTTTTGCGATATGTGGGCCTCTCACTGTCATGGCCTTTCCCGTTGCCGGATGCGCAAGCTCAGCGCCCATGGCTCACGGGCCCAGCCGCTCCGCGGCACGTGGGATCCTCCCGGACCGGGGCATGAACCCGTATCCCCTGCATCGGCAGGCGGACTCTCAACCACCGCGCCACCAGGGAGGCCCTGGAAGGTGGATTCTTAACCACTGGACCACCAGGGAAGTCCCAAACCTTTTCTGTATACTACATTTTAAACATGAATAACAAAGTCATGGAATCTTGGAGTTGGAAGGGACCTTAGAAGTTATCTAAAATAACTTAAAACTCAGTGAGGAATTAACCTTTGTGACATTCCTGCCAGCTGCTTGAAGATTTCTGTTGGTGAGGAGCAGCCCATTCTAGTAATCTATACTGAACCTTCCCATTGGTTTTTTTTTTTTTTGGCTGCCTTGGGTCTTCATTGCTGTGCATGCTTTCTCTAGTCGTGGTGAGCGGGGTCTACTCTTCGTTGCAGTGCGCTGGCTTCTCATTGCAGTGGCTTCTCGTTGCGGAGCATGGGCTCTAGGCACGCGGGCTTCAGTAGTTGTGGTTCGCGGGCCCTAGAGCACTGGCTCGGTAGTTGTGGTGTGCGGGCTCAGCAGTGGTTCACGGGCTCTAGAGCGCTGGCTCAGTAGTTGTGGCACACGGGCTTAGTTGCACCATGGCATGTGGGATCTTCTGGGACCAGGGCTCGAACCTGTGTCCGCTGCATTGGCAGGAGGATTCTTAACCACTGTACCACCAGGGAAGTCCCCCACTGATTTTTATCTTTGGGCTTCCATTTGCCTTCTGTAGTTACACTGATGTATTGTTCAAAATATCTGAAAGCGGGGCTTCCCTGGTGGCACAGTGGTTGGGAGTCCACCTGCCAATGCAGGGGACACGGGTTCGAGCCCTGGTCTGGGAGGATCCCACATGCCGCGGAGCAACTAGCCCCGTGAGCCATAATTACTGAGCCTGCGCGTCTGGAGCCTGTGCTCCGCAACAAGAGAGGCCGAGATAGTGAGAGGCCCGCGCACCGCGATGAGGAGTGGCCCCCACTTGCCGCAACTGGAGAAAGCCCTTGCACAGAAACGAAGACCCAACACAACCATAAATAAATAAATAAAAATTAAAAAAAAAAAAAAATCTGAAAGCATCTACCATGGCCCTTCTAAGCTTTTGTTTTCCCCAGAACAGAACATCCCTCAGTGTCTTCAGCCACTGCTTCATCCAATTCTTATTATGGGAGTTGAGAAACCAACCCCTTAACCTTCCTCTCAACTATAAATCTAACTTGTCAAGGATCCTTTTAAAATGGAACATATATGTGGCTATGGGTTTATGATCCCTTTTGCCCAGACTCCTTTCTCTTTCTTGAACCCAAGAGTGTGTTAGGGGTTTTAGTGTGTGTGCTGGGGGAGGGAGGCACATTATGGTACTAACCTGTAGGATTTCTATTAGCACTGCCATTCATTTACAAGCACGTGGGGAATGCTTTCTGTGCTAGGTGCTGGGGACACAGCAGTGTACAGAAGTGAGCATTATCTTTGTTATGGTGGAGCTAGATGGGATCTGAGAGGTATCCTGGCCCACTCCCTTAAAGGCTCTGATGAGAGAAGCAACTCCCTGAATTCAATAACTTGCCCCCTCCCCCAGCCACTGGAACTAGAATCCTTGTTTCCTGACTCTCCAGTTATTCCTTTACACCATCACCTTTCTTCATACTGAATTCATACTCAACTAAAACCTTTAGGTCTTCCTAACTTAGACGGGTGTTAAAATGGTCTCCCATCCTCTCTTACGCAGTTGGTTTTTTGAACTGTGATATAGGACAGTAAATTTTTTCCCATCAGATTTCATCTTGCTTTGGCTCTATTCTAACCTGTTGAAAGCTTTTTAGATTGCAATTATATCTTCTAATGAATTTTCTATTTTTTCCTGCTTTGTCTTGCCTTCAAAATTGAATAAACCCATATTCATTTGTCTTTCATAAGAAGTATTAAACAGGAAAAGGCTAAAGATAGGCCTGTGATTAAACCCTAGAGATTTTCTCCCAGGTTGACAAAGATGCTCTAACAGCCTTAGAACATAAATGGGAGGACAGGTCTTTGGCTGTTTTGGTCAATACTGTATTCTCACAGCCTAGCTTGTGCCCAAGAGGCATGTGTTGAACAAAAGACTGGCTGTGAAAAATCCACTGGCCAAGATGGATCAGCCGATTTTGAACCATCTAGGCACTGCCATTGGACTCAGCTTTTTCCATTTTGTTCAGAGGGACCTTTCAGTGCACTGCCATCTTCAGAGAAGCTTAATTCTTGTGTGTTATATAAGGCTTCCCTTGATCTTCTGGTCAAGGAACCCTTTTGAATATGGAGATGAGGTTAGTCAGGTGAAATTTTCTTAGTGACTCTGCTGGCTTCTGATGGCCACTGCTTCTGTGTCGAAGTGTTCACTAATGTTTACAGAAGTGTGGGAGCTCATTCAGAGCTATTTGGAATATAAACTCACTAACATTATTCCCCCTCAGCAATTCTGCCCTTCCTGAAAAGTGTACTTGGAAGAGACTTGTTGAAAATTGTTTGGGTGAGAATTAGAAAGAGCTGAGCATGATTTGCTTGGAGATTGAACTGTGTTTGCATTTAGGATTTCCCTTTTTTTAAGTTTGTGGTTTAGCTTTGTCAACTCTTTATCCCTGGGGAAGAACAGAGGTGCTTCACTACATGGCGGAAAGTATGAAGACATCAGACTAGAGAGATAAAAACAAGTCAGGAAGGATGCCTTGTACTGCAGAGGTTCCAGACCTCACTTATGGGGTGAGGACACCTGGATTTCCAGCCCTGCTCTGCTGCCTGTGAGCCCCTGACTAAGGAGCAGGTCTCCAAAGCACTTACTATGGTGCCAGGACCAGGCACGTGCTGTTGCTACAGTTACGGAGAGAGGGGAGTATGAAGAAGTTAGGTAAGATAGACAGCAAGTTCTTTTTGACGTTAACTTTGTTCGCCCTGACAGAGTAAAGAATATTTCATTTTTAAGCATTATTAGATTATGCACATGTAGTGGTTGCAGTTCATTCATTCAATAAATAAAATTTGATTCTCTATTATACTTCCAACTGTGTGCTTCAAAGTAAGAAGAAATGTAAGTCTTATCAAATATGCTTAATCCTTAAAGTAGCTTGATGCCTCTTAAATATCTCATACCTCACTTTGAAAAGGTTCATGTATTTTGTAGTTCTCCAGTTCTCCAGAGAGCATAGAGTGGATGTAATAATAATAACAGTTCTCTTGGGCTTCCCTGGTGGCGCAGTGGTTGAGAGTCCGCCTGCCGAT
>NW_006780658.1:2758730-2760287 GCF_000442215.2 Lipotes vexillifer | reverse complement strand
GGCTGGGCCCGTGAGCCATGGCCGCTGAGCCTGCGCGTCCGGAGCCTGTGCTCCGCAACGGGAGAGGCCACAGCGGTGAGAGGCCACAGCGGTGAGAGGCCCACGTACCGCAAAATAATAATAATAATAATAACAGTTCTCCAAGAGATGATAATATGCAATAAAGTTTGAGAACCACTGGCTTAAGAAAGAAAAGGGAAGAGAGAAGTAGTGGTCAGACATCACTGGTTCTGTCTGTTTCTAATATAATTGGAGGAGGTAAGAATGACAGAATTTTATATTGCTTTGTTTATGAATTAATGTGTTCAGTTTGAGAGGGTACTACTAGGGAAATTTTCTTCAAGGATATGTTATTTTTAATAAATTTATTTATTTTATTTTATTTTTGGCTGCATTGGGTCCTCGTTGTGGTATGCGGGCTTCTCATTGCAGTGGCTTCTCTTGTCGCGGAGAACGGGCTCTAGGGGCACGGGCTTCAGTAGTTGTGGCTCACGGGCTCTAGAGCACAGGCTCAGTAGTTGTGGCGCATGGGCTTAGTTGCTCTGCGGCATGTGGGATCTTCCTGGACCAGGGATTGAACCTGTGTCCCCTGCATTGGCAGGCGGATTCTTAACCACTGTGCCACCAGGGAAGTCCTATCATTTTATATTAAACCCTATATGCATAGGACCTTTTTTAGGCAATTAGGATTTATACTCCTTTGTAGTATCATGTTTTATGCAGAAGAAGTCAGAATGTTGCACAACTGGCAGCAGTTTAGTAATTATCTTTTTTTTTTTTTTTTTTTTTGGCTGCTTGCGGGCAGGATCTTCGTTCCCCAAAACCAGGGATCAAACCCTACAGTGGAAGTGTGGAGTCCTAACCACTGGACTGCCAGGGAGTTTCCAGTAATGATCTTTAATAGTTAGCTTATGTTTTCTCCTTGGATGACTCTGAATCTAGCATGCTTGGGCCCAGAATTTCATTGAAATTTGTTTTTTGTTTGTTTGTTTGTGTGTTTGTTTTTTTCTGTCTGGACCTTTTATTTGTAAATGAACATTATCAGAATCAGTGCAGCCTATTAGAATAAGGCTTTGTATTAGAAAATAGCTGAAGAAGAGTAAGCATAATCTAACCCAAACTCAGGAATTTACTTTGGGATTCAGTTTATTCTTGGGAATATTTTCGTAATATGTTAAGTGGATAAAAGCACATTACCAGACCATTTGTACAATATTCAGATATCCATCAAGCACCTACTGTGTGCTAGGCTCTGGGCATATGGCATTGAACAATATGGGCAAGGCCTTTCCTTCATGAACTTACATTCTTGTGAAGGGAACAGACAACAAACAGGCGAAGAATGCCGGGTAGGGTTAAGGGCTTAGGGGAGAATAATGAGGAATGTGATAGAAGATAGAGGCTGGGGGAACTACTTGAGATAAGGGGCCAGGAAAGGACTATCCTAAATGACATTTTGCTGAGACCTGAAGCATGAGAAGGAGCCAGACTTTCCAAGAACCTCTAACTTTTGAGTTAGAGGGGGAACAAGGGCAGACTCCCTGAGGGAGGGAAAGA
>NW_006780658.1:2734332-2758506 GCF_000442215.2 Lipotes vexillifer | reverse complement strand
GGAAAGAGTTTGACACAGTCAGGGATCAGAAAGGAAGCCCTTGTGGCTGAAACAGGGATAGGATGAGGGCAGTTGCAGCTGGTGGGATGGGGGCTTATGTTTTCCTGAGGAGAGACAGGCTTGATTGATCTTCATCAAAAATGTTAACGTTGTGGAACTTCCCTGGCAGTCCAATGGTTAGGACTCTGTGCTTCCACTGCAGGGGTCATGGGTTGCTTTTTGGTTTTGTTTTCGTTTTTTTGTGGTGAGAACAGTTAAGATTTACTCTCTTAGCAATTTTCAAGTACTAACAATACACTATTGTTAAATGGTCCACACATTGTACATTAGATTCCCCAGAACACATTCTTATAACTGGAAGTTTGTACCCTTTGACCAACATCTCCGCATTTCTCCCACCCCCTAGTTCCTGGCAACCACCATTCTACTGTTTCTATGAATTAAATGTTTCTAGAATCCACATATAAGTGAGACCATGCAGTATTTGTCTTTCTCTGACTTATTTCCCTTAGCCTAATGATCTCAAGGTCCATCCATGTTGTTACAAATGGCAGGATGTTTTCTTTTTCTTTTTTTTTTTTTTTGCGGTACACGGGCCTCTCACTGTTGTGGCCTCTCCCGTTGCGGAGCACAGGCTCCGGATGTGCAGGCTCAGCGGCCATGGCTCATGGGCCCAGCCGCTCCGCGGCATGTGGGATCTTCCCGGACCGGGGCATGAACCCGTGTCCCCTGCATCGGCAGGCGGACTCTCAACCACTGTGCCACCAGGGAAGCCCCAGGATGTTTTCTTTTTTATGGTTGAATAATATTCCTGTGTGTGTGTGTGTGTGTGTGTATGCCATATTTTCTTTATCCATTCATCCATCAATATGCATTTAGGTGGCTTCCATATCGAGTCTATTGTGAATAATGCTGCAGTGAACATGGTGGTGCAGATATCTCTTTGAGGTTTGATAATTTCATCTTCTTTGGATATATACTCAGAAGTGGGATTGTTGGATCATATGGTAGTTCCATTTTTAAGTTTTTGAGGAAACTCCATACTGTTTTCCATAGCAGCTGAACCAATTTACATTCTTACCAACAGTTCCCAAGGGTTCCCTTTTCTCCATATCCTCACCTACACTTGTTATCTCTTGTGTGTTTTTCATGGTAGCCATTCTAACAGGTGTGAGGTGATATCTCATTGTGGTTTTGATTTGTATTTCCCTGATGGTTAGTGATTCTGAACACCTTTTCATATACACGTTGGCCTTTTGTAAATTTGTAAATCTTCTTTGGAAAAATGTCTATTCAAGTCTTTTGCCTGTGTTTTTTTTTGCGGTACGCGGGCCTCTCACTGTTGTGGCCTCTCCCGTTGCGGAGCACCGGCTCTGGACGCGCAGGCTCAGTGGCCATGGCTCATGGGCCCAGCCGCTCTGTGGCACGTGGGATCCTCCCGGACCGGGGCACGAACCCGTGTACCCTGCATTGGCAGGCAGACTCTCAACCCCTGCGCCACCAGGGAAGCCCTGCCCATGTTTTAATTGGATCTTTTTTTTTTTTTTTTGCTGTTGAGTTGTAAGAGTTCCTTATGTTTTTTTTTTAATATTTATTGGAGTATAGTTGCTTTACAATGTTGTGTTAGTTTACACTGTACGGCAAAGTGAATCAGCTATATGTATACATATATCCCCTCTGTTTTGGATTTCCTTCCCATTTAGGTTACCACAGAACACTGAGTAGAGTTCCCTGTGCTATACAGTAGGTTCTCATTAGTTATCTATTTTATACACCGCATCAGTAGTGTATATATGTCAATCCCAATCTCCCAATTCATCCCACCCCCTCCTTTCCCCCTTGGTATCCATGCATTTGTTCTCTACGTCTGTGGCTCTATTTCTGCTTTGTAAATAAGATCATCTATACCAATTTTTTCAGATTTCACGTACATGGGTTAATGTATGATATTTGTTTTTCTCTTTCTGACTTCACTCTGTATGACAGTCATTAGGGTGTGGAGAAAAGGGAACCCTCTTACACTGTTGGTGGGAATGTAAATGATACAGCTGCTATGGAGAACAGTATGGAGGTTCCTTAAAAAACTAAAAATGGAACTGCCATGTGACCCAGCAATCCCACTACTGGGCATATACCCAGAGAAAACCATAATTCAAAAAGACACATGCACCCCAATGTTCATTGCAGCACTATTTACAATAGTCAGGACATGGAAACAACCTAAATGTCCATCGACAGATGAATGGATAAAGAAGATGTGGTACATATATACAATGCAATATTACTCAGCCATAAAAAGGAAAAAAATTGGGGCACGGATTTGATCCCTGGTCTGGGAACTAAGATCCTGCATGCTGCATGGTGCAGCCAAAAAAAAAAAAAAAAGTTAACATTATCTTTCAGCTTTTATTGTCTTTGTGCTTTGTTTTTGCATTCACAGTTCTCTGATGAACATGTATTACATTTGCAATTAGAAACATTTTATATATTTTTTAAATAATTAAATTTACTTTCACTTTGTAGAAAATAACCAACATTTTTGCACCCCAGGAAAGAATATCAGGTTATTTTTGCTTAAATAATTGTACCATTGCTGTAACTCAGCTCTCTTTTCCATTTCTCTAGAGCCCTTGCATTTGAGCTGATCCCTCCGCCCACCCCCCAGTTTATTTTCTTGTGCCCAGCATGTTTTTGATGCAAAATAAAAGGTCCATACCTGCATGAATTATTAGTTACTATTCATTACTGTTGTTAGTAACTCATATTTCAGATTTTGAGAATGTGAGTCTTGAGTGTTTCTGTGTAAAGATGGTAAGGCTGTGATGCTGCTTTACTGTTTGTCTCAAGGTTCAGTGGTTGCAAGAAGTTAAAACCCACTCAGAGCAGCTCTGGTCAAGAGGGCTGCAGCAGACTCCCCAGGGTAGGAAGGGCAGTGGTCAAGAACATGAGGTTTGGAGTCCTGTTTGATTTTTGTCTCTACCACTTATAGCCTGTGACTTTGGGCAAGTTACTGACTCTCTCTAAGCCTTAGTTTCCTCACCTGTGAAATGTGAACAGTAAAGGTCTTTAAAGCTCCTTAATTCGTGGGCTCTCTTGAAGATGACATGGCTTAGTGCCTGGTGCTCTTCCCATAGCTGGGGCATCCAGGGCCAGCACATCGTGTGGACACCTGCCTACACTGATTGCACATAGTATCTGAATAAACAGATAATTGATTGGACTGCCAAGCTCTTTTTACATTTCTGTTGAAGTATGGCATGCAAAAAGAAAAGTGTGCAAGTTAGAAGATAAATTATCAGAGTGAACGTACCTGTAGCTACCATCTAGGTACAGAAACAGCACATGGCCAACACCCCAGAAGGTCCCCTCCAGTCTCTCCCAATTATATTTCCTCCTTCTCCCCAGAAGTTACCAGTGTCCTGAATTCTAATGCTTTAGATTACTTCTGCCTGCTTTTCAACTTTGTATAAATCGCATTATAGTGTCTGTTCTTTATGTACTTGGCTTCTTTAGCTCAACCTTATGGTTGAGAGATTCTCCATGATGTCTTGTGAGGATGTAGTTTGTTCGTTTTCATTTTGTATAATGTGCTATATTCTCTAAATTTCTTTCTTCTACTGTGGGTTGTTTCCAGGTTGGGGCTCTCATGAATAGTGTGCTATTAAAAACTTTAGTGAACATTTTTTGGTGTCCTTATGGACATACACGTTGTTGAGTGTTCTGCCTGAGGGTGTAGTAGCCGTGTCATTGGGTACATGTATGTTATATCTTAGTGAATAACACTAAAAAATTTTCCAAAGTAGTTAAACCAGTTTGTTTAGTTTTTTGGGTTTCCTTTTTTACTTCAAACTACTACTTAAATATTTATTTATTAAATCATCAAAATTAGTTTTGTGATTCAGTGAATACAAAGATGTTCTAGGATAGCATTTCCCCAAGTGCGGAATTCTAGTCCTGCCAGAGGCTCTGAAACTTAAAATAGGTTCTTTGTTCAGATAAGTTTGAGAAACATTGCGTAATATATCCTCTTCTCAGAGAATGTACATTAACATTAAAAACTCTGAAAAGCCCTCCATTAAAAAATAATAGTTTGAATGATTTCCAGTTTTTTGGTCCACAGCCCTTTTGAGGCTCTGTAACACCTGTAGATACGACACAAATGCAGCCATCTTTGGCTGCCATAAAGTTCTGTGCTTAATAACTGAGATGTTGGTTCCTTCTCTGAGGACAGTGGTTTCATTTGATGGTTAAAGCATTTGCATGCTTAATAAATCTGGAAGCTGACAACTGTTTTGTCTCTGTAGGTTTTCTGGGCTTTTCTATTATTTGAGATGTTTCTTCAGCTGTTGTTGATCAGCCACCAAATCAACAATAATTACTGGTGGCCTGCTGTGCACCCAGCGTTGTGCTAAACTTGTAAGACAGAGAAGATGGTTTGCTTAATGTAAATTATTTAGAGTCTAGTTGGTGAATGCATGTGCAGTTAATACAATCACAAGTTTATTTTTTATAAAATGAAAATTATTTTTAAATTATAAATATAATTTATTTGTTGACGGTGCTATGTGACATTATTATTTAAAAAGTCAGTAATAAAATAACAGTGTCCATATTGGGCCTTTTTGTATTTTTCTATGCATTGATGTTTTTGGTTTTTCTTTCTGTCCCTCCCCAGGGACATGGGATTTAGAACAGTGTCAGGGTTCACAAAGCCTGCTGTTCAGCCTTCCTAAGAAGACCTGTGGTCCCACTGTCAGGGAATGAGCCAATTCCAGATCTCAGGCCAGGCCAGCTTGATTTCTGTGACCTCATAGTGTGTACATTTATCTGCGTGGCTGAATGTCGTTTAACTTCAGAAACTACAGAGTGTCCTAGTGCTGACTGGTTAATTCATGTTCTCCACATAAACCTCACAGTAACTAAATTGCTATTGATGATTTATATCTGGAAGGAGACACTTTTGAGAAGTTAACTTCTCCAAGGTCACACAGCCATTAAGTGCTGCAGCCAAGATTGAGGGTGAGCCATCTAACTGCATTTTTATTATGCTTTTTTTTCCTGTTTTGATAAATTTAAATTACAAGGAAAACTATAAATATAAGAGAAGGCCTATTTTTCTATCACCCTGAATTAACTGCTAATATTTTATAGTATTCGTGTCTAATCTATTTTTTCCCGTTTTCCCCACACACACCCTTCATTCTTTCACAGTGACACCCACACTGCTTAGTGTGGAAGGTGTTCCTGCGGTCCCTTTAAAAAATAGTTTTATAGCTGCTTCTGAAAGCTTACCGTTTCTTGTGTGTGGTTTAAAACTGTTTATCTAAATGGTGTATTTTATATATGTGTAATCATTCAACTTGTATTTTTTACTCAACTTTTTATTTTCAAAATGATATACTATGTACAAATCCAGTAACTATCTTGTAGGATTCCACTGGAAGACAGACCAGCTTTTATTTATCTATTATCTTATGGATAGACAATTAGGTTACCTCGAATTTTCCACTTTTGTAGTCCCCCTAATGAGCATGCTTGTACATGTATCCACATGTGTACACGTATGGGAGTTTTTCTAGGGTGTGTTCCCAGAAGAGGAGTGACTGGTTTTCAGTTTTCCTAGATGCAGCCCTATTGCTTACCAGAGGGGCTGCAACAGTTTGTGCTTCACAGTGTGTGACAAATAGCATTTACTCCAGTACCTGATTAATATTAAACTTTGAGATTTTTCAATGGTTTAAAAATTTTGTATCTGACTTTAATTTGCATTTCCCTGACTACTTTTGAGATCAACCCTCTTTTCATGTCCGTTGGCCACTCTTTATTTCCTCTTCTGTGAACTTCTTGTTCATGTCACTCATTTTCCTTTTGATTTGTAAGTTTTATATAAACTTCATATAAACAAAATAATGATAGCAGATTATTACAACTATATATTATATAACAAATATGTATCCAAAAGAGATTCTGTATACCAGTCCTTTGTTTTTACTTGTTGTAAATATCTTCTCTGAGCCTGTGACTCATCTATTTTTTTAAATATTTTATTTTATTTTATTTTATTATTTTTGGTGGCACCACGTGACATGCAGGATCTTAGTTCCCTGAGCAGGGATCAAACCCACGCCCCTTGCAGTGGAAGCATGGAGTCTTAACCACTGGACCACCAGGGAAGTCCCATGTGGCTCATCTTTTAACTGTGTTTATGGTGTCTTGTCTTATAAGTAGTTTTATATTTTGTTGTGACCCAATCTCTTTCGCCTTTCTTTTATGGATATGCTTTTTGTGACTTGTTTACAAAGACTTCCCCCATGCTAAGATCACAGATCTATTCTGTAATTCTTATCGTGGTATTAGTTTTGCTTTTTTTACATTTAATTCTTTTATCGACTCGGTATTTTATTTTGGAAATATGAATATAATTTTATTTTTTCCACATTTATTCCAAAACAGTTTATTGAATCCTTTCCCCATTGGTTTGCAGAGCCACCTCTGCCATTTTTCAAGTCCCTATGGATGGGTGGGTTTATTTCTGGTCTTGTTATCCAGCTGTTTAATACATTGTTCTATTCCTCTGGTTTAATTACTGAGCTCTGCAAAATATTTGATAACACCAGATCCACCCGAACACCAACTTCATTCTTTGTTCTCAAAATTTTGGTGGTTATTCCTAGATCATTAAGTTCCTTTCATAATCCTGTGAATTTATTGATCAGTTTGGGGAAGTAGAATCTTACATTGGAGTTTTCTTATCCCCGAACATGTTATCTCTCTTGTTTATTCACATCTTTTTTATACTCTTCAGAAATATTTTTAGTTTTCTACATCAGTGTTCGGCACATCTTTTGTTACCTTTATTTGACACTGTAGTTTTGTTGCTATTGTGTTTTTCGTGTTAGATTTTTATTTTATTTATTGTTTTAATGTTTCTGATTTGTATGTAAGCTCATATCCAGCATCTTGGTAGTTCAGGCTGTTAGTTCAGGCTTCCCTGGTGGCGCAGTGGTTGAGAGTCTGCCTGCAGATGCAGGGGACACGGGAAGATCCTACATGCCGCGGAGCGGCTGGGCCCGTGAGCCATGGCCGCTGGGCCTGCGCGTCCGGGGCCTGTGCTCTGCAACGGGAGAGGCCACAACAGTGAGAGGCCTGCATACCGCAAAAAAAAAAAAACTGTTAGTTCTTTTATGTCATCTTTTTTCCCTTGAGTTTTCTATGTAGATGATTATATAATATGAAAATAAGGGCAGTTGTTTCTCTTCCTTGACAATTTTTATATCTTATTTCCTCTTCTTGTTTAGGGGATAGTAAGGCTCACTAGAAAAACACTGAATAGTAGAAGTGATAGTGGGCATCCTTGTCTTTTTCCTGACTTTAATGGAAATACTTCTGAAGTTTCATCATTAAGTTTGCTATGGTTTCTTCAATAGGTTAAGGAACTTCCTTTCTATTCCTAATTTTTTTTTTTTAATAATCACCTGTATTGGTTTTTTTGTTTTTCATTATTTTCTGTTTTATCTTTATTATTCCTTTTATTTTCTTAGTAATAACATAGGAATTTTAAAAATTTCTTATACTCAGATCATTTATTTTCAATCTGTTTTTTAAAATATGTTATCTGTTAATGCTGATGAAAGAAGACAGACTAAAAAGTCTGCGTAACATATCATTTCATTTATGTGACATTCTGGTAAAGGCTAAACTATAGGGATGAAAAACATCAGTGGTTGCCTGCATGTTGGGGGAAGGATTGATTACAAAGGGACATCAGTAGAATGTTTGTTGTGATGGAACTGTTTCATATCTTGATTGTGCTGGTGGTTACATAAGTGTCAAAACTTACAGAACAGTACAACAAAAAGGATGAATTTTACTGTATGTAAATTATAAGCCAGTAAAAAAAATATCACATGGATACAAAAAATATATCACATGGATACAAAAAATATATAAAGTAATTCTACTTTTGTAAAAAGGTACATTATTTTTATGTTTTCTTTTTTTTATAAATTTATTTATTTTTGGCGGCATTGGGTCTTCATTGCTGTGCATGGGCTTTCTTTAGTTGCAGCGAGTAGGGGCTACTCTTTGTTGCGATGTGCATGCTTCTCATTGCGGTGGCTTCTCTTGTTGCGGAGTATGGGCTCTAGGCATGTGGGCTTCAGTAGTTGTGGCGCTCAGGCTCCGTAGTTGTGGCTCGCGGGCTCTAGAGCACAGGCTCAGTAGTTGTGGTGCACGAGCTTAGTTGCTCTGCAGCATGTGGGATCTTCCTGGACCAGGGATCGAACCCATGTCTCCTGCATTGGGAGGCGGATTCTTAACCACTGTGCCACCAGGGAAGTCCTAAAAAAGTACATTATTTTTAAAAGTTAATTTTCTGTAAGGATTGTTTTAGTAATACCCAGTGCATCTTCATATGTAGCACTTTTTTAAATGAGGAGGGAAAATTTTTGTTTTCATTGTTTTGAATTTTAATGTATTCAAGTATAAGAGTCAAAATAATATTTAAAAAAAATATAGGTAACAATGTAATATAACAAAGTGATATTACTAAGTAATATAACAAAGTGATGCCAAGTAGTATAACAAAGTAATATAAAAAGGAGTGCTCTCACCTTTCTTTCTTATCCACCACATTCCTCTCTGTCCACTATGTGTGTCTTTCCACTGTTTTTCATATGTACATACAAATATTGGTTTTATTTTGTATTCCTTTCTAACACAAAAGTTAACATATTATAAACATTGTTCTATATCTTACTTCTTCACTTGATGAATTCTAGAAATCTTTCCCTGTCAGTACTTAGAGAACATCCTTATTCTTTTTTTTTTTAACTGCTGTAAAGTTTTCTATTGGGTGGATGTATCATGGTTTATATAAGAAATCTCTCATTGTGATCCCTTGGCTTATTTTTAATTATTTACTGTTACGAACAATTTTGCAGCCAATAACCTTATATACACGCATCATTTTGGACCTATGCACCTGTATCTGAAATATACTTCAGGAACAAAATTACTGATAAAATAATAAAAGTATTTGTAATTTGTATAAGTATGTATTTCCAAACTGCCCTCCATAGAGGTGTTACCACTTTTTACTCTACCAGAAATACATGAGAGAGGGAATATTTTTCTTTTCTTAACTCTCTTTAGTTTTTATTACTGAAATATTTTAAATTAGATATAGATATTGTGACATTCTACTCCTAAGTATATCAGTGTGTATGACTCTTATTAAAAATAGGAAAATATTTTTTAAATTAAAAAAAATTTTAACAGCTTTATTGAGGTATGACTTACATACCATACAATTATTTCATTTTAATTTTACAACTGAATGATTTTTACTAAACTTACAGGGTTCTGCCACCATTACCACAGTCAAGTTTTAAAATATTTCCATTACCCTAAAAAGATCCTTTATGGCCATTTGCAGTCAGTCACGGACCCACCCCCAGGTAACCACTAACCTACTGCCTATAGGGGCATTTCATATAATAATATGGTCTTTTGTGTTGGGTTTCATTTACTTAGCATAATGTTTTTTAGGTTCACCCATTTTCTGATTTCTTTTTTTTTTTTTTCTTGAAGTGTAGTTAATTTACAGTGTTGTGTTAGTTTCTGGTGTACAGCAAAGTGATTCATTGTGTGTGTGTGTGTGTGTGTGTGTGTATAAATATATACACACACACATAAATATTCTTTTTCATTATGGTTTATTACAGGATATTGGATATAGTTCCTTGTGCTATACAGTAGGAACTTGTTTATTTACTTTATATATTGTAGTTTGTATCTGCTAATCCTAATTTATCCCACATCCCTCTTCCCCTTTGGTAACCATAAGTTTGTTTTCTGTGTTGGTGAGTCTGTTTCTGTTTTGTAAATAAGTTCATTCGTATCATATTTTAGATTCCACATATAGATGATGCCATATGATACTTGTTTTTCTCTGTCTGACTTCATTTAATGTGATAATCTCTAGGTCCATCCATGTTGCTGCAAATGGCATTATTTCACTCTTTTCTGTGGCTGAGTAGCATTCCATTGTATTCCACATATTCTTTATCCATTCATTTGTCAATGGAAATTTAGGGTTGCTTCCATGTCTTGGCTATTGTAAATAGTGCTGCTGTGAACATTGGGGTGCATGTATCTTTTCAAACTAGAGGGTTTTTTTGTTTTTTTTTTTTGCGGTACGCGGACCTCTCACTGCTGTGGCCTCTCCTGTTGCGGAGCACAGGCTCTGGACGCGCAGGCTCAGCGGCCATGGCTCACGGGCCCAGCCGCTCCACGGCATGTGGGATCTTCCCAGACCGGGGCACGAACCCGTGTCCCCTGCATCAGCAGGCGGACTCTCAACCACTGCGCCACCAGGGAAGCCCTCAAACTAGAGTTTTTTTCTGGATATATGATGAGGAGTGGGTTTGCTATATCATATGGTAACTCTAGTTTTGGTTTTTTAAGGAAATTCCATACTGCTTTCCATAGTGGCTGCAACAGTTTGCATTCTCACCAACAGTGTAGAAGGGTTCCCTTTTCTCCACTCCCTCTCCAGCATTTATTATTTGTAGACTTTTTGATGATGACCATTCTGACCAGTGTGAGGTGATACCTCATTGTAGTTTTGATTTGCAGTTCTCTGATAATTAGTGAAGTTGAGCATCTTTTCATGTGCCTATTGGCCATCTCTGTGTTTTCTTTGGAGAAATGTCTGTTTAGGTCTTCTGCCCATTTTTTTTATTGGGTCGTTTGTTTTTTTGTAACTGAGTTGTATGAGCTTTTTGTATATTTTGGAAATTAAGCCCTTGTCAGTTACATCGTTTTCAGATATTTTTCCCAGTCTGTAATTTGTCTGTTTTGTTTATAGTTTATTTTGCTTTGCAAAAGCCTGTAAGTTTAATTATATCCCATTTGCTTATTTTTGCTTTTATTTCTGTTGCCTTGGGAGACTGACCTAAGAAAACATTGCTACAATTTGTATCAGAGAATGTTTTGCCTATGTTCTCTTTTAGGAGTTTTATGGTGTCAAATCTTATATATAAAGTCTTTAAGCCATTTTGAGTTTATTTTTGTGTATGGTGTGAGGGAATGTTCTAACTTCATTGGTTTACATGTGGCTGTCCAGCTTTCCCAACACCACTTGCTGAAGAGACTGTCTTTTCTCCATTGTATATTCTTGTCTCCTTTCAAAGATTAATTGACTATAGATGTATAGGTTTATTTTTGGGCTTTCTGTTCTGTTCCATTGATCCATATGTCTGTTTTTGTGCCAGTACCATGCTGTTTTTTGTGTTTTTTTTGCAGTACGCAGGCCTCTCACTGTTGTGGCCTCTCCCGTTGTGGAGCACAGGCTCCAGACTCACAGGCTCAGCGGCCATGGCTCACGGGCCCAGCCACTCTGCGGCATGTGGGATCTTCCCGGACCGGGGCACGAACCTGTGTCCCCTGCATCGGCAGGCAGACTCTCAACCACTGCGCCACCAGGGAAGCCCATGCTGTTTTGATTACTGTAGCTTTGTAGTATTGTCTGAAGTCTGGAAGGGTTATGCCTCCAGCTTTGATCTTTTTTCTCAGGATTGCTTTGGTAATTCTGGGTCTTTTGTGATTCCATATAAATTTTAGGATTATTTGTTCTGGTTCTGTGAAAAATGTCATGTGTAATTTGATAGGGATCACATTAAATGTGTAGATTGTTTTGGGTAGTATGGCCATTTTAACAATATTAATTCTTCTAATCCAATAGCATGGTATATCTTTCCATTTCTTTGAATCAGCTTCAGTTTCCTTTATCAGTGTCTTATAGTTCTCAATATATAAGTCTTTCTCCTCCTTGGTGAGGTTTATTCCTAAGTGTTTTTCTTTTTTGATGCAATTTTATAAGGGATTTTTTAAAAACTTTCCCTTTCTACATTTCATTGTTAGTGTAAAGAAATGCAACAGATTTCTGTACGGTGATTTTGTATCCTGCTAACGTACTGAGTTTGTTTATCAGTTCTAGTAGTTTTTGTGTGGAGTTTTCTATATATGGTATCATGTCATCTACGTATAATGACAATTTTTACATCTTCCTTTCCAACTTGGATACCTCTTATTTCTTTTTCTTCTCTGATTGCCGTGGCTAGGACTTCCAATACTACGTTGAATAGAAGTGGTGAGAGTGGGCATCCTTGTCTTCCAGATTTTAGTGAGAAGGTTTTTAGCTTTTTACCAAGTATTATGTTGGCTGTGGGTTTGTCAAAAATAGCTTTTATTATGTTGAGATATGTTCCCTCTATACTCACTTTGATAAGAGTTATTAACATGAATGTATGTTGAATTTTATCAGATACTTTTTCTGCATCTATTGAAATGATCATGTGGTTTTGTGTTTTCTTTCGTTGATGTGGTGTGTCACATTGATTGATTTGCATACGTTGAACCATCCTTGTGACCCTGGGATGAATGAATCCAACTTGATCATGTTGTATGATCTTTTTTGTGTGTTCTTGAATTCGGTTTGCTAGTATTTTGTTGAGAATTTTTGCATCTATATTCATTAAAGATTTTGACCTGTAATTTTCTTTCTTGGTGCTGTCTTTGTCTGATTTTGGTATCAGGGTGATAGTGGCTTCATAGAATGACTTCGGGAGTGTTCCCTCCTCTTCAGTCTTTTGGAAGAGTTTGAGAACGATTGGTATAAGTTCTTCTTTGTATGTTTGGTAAATTCCCCAGTGAAGCCATCCCCATGTTCTGAATTCTTAAATAAAATGTTATAGCCAAACAAAGTATCAGTACTTTGTTTCTTTTTACAGCTGAATAGTATTCCATTGTATGTATGGATATAGCACATTTATTTACCCAGGAACATTTTCAGTTAACATCATCACACCTAACAAAATAAATAATCCTTTTCACATCACCTCATATCAACATTGTCTTCAGTTTCTCCAGGATCCAGTCTGGGATCATACACTGCAATTGTGTATGTCTCTTAATCTCTTTTAATATTGAGCCATCCCTTGTTTTACGGGATTGACTAGCTGTAGACACCATGCTAGTTGTCCCATAGAACACCCCACCTCCTGGGTTTGTTGGAGTGTTTCCCTGTGGAGTTCTTAGCTTGTTCTTCTGTTCTCTGTATTTCATATAAAATGTGATTAGATTCCAGTTAAACATTTTGGCTAGGATATACACTTCACATTGTATCTCATTTGGAGACGCATAATATGTGTTTGTTCCATCATTTATAATGCTGAGATTGATGATTGGATGAGAGTGGTAGCATTCCTTCACTGTGAATTTTATATTCTTTTCAGTCCCTACAAGTAAAAAGTAATCTTTGTGGTGTTACTTTGGTACCATACAATGTCTAATTCCCTATCAATCTTTCATTTGATGATTAAAACACTGATTGATAATCATTGCCTGAATCAGTAATTTCATGAAAGGTTGCAACATGATAGTTTTCTTATTCTGTCATTCTATCTACATTCATAATTGGCAGTTTTCTATAAAGAAGAGCTTCTCCTTTTCACTTGGAGCTCTTTGTCTTCCCTGAACTACAAATCACTCTTTAAAACAAAACAACAAGAGAAAAAATTTGACTTGTCTTCTCCCCCAGTAATTTTCAGGTAAGGGATTGGTATAATATCTTCCTCATTGAAATGTTATACACTGCTGGTATTCAGTTGCATGTATTTTATGATTACCACTGTGGTGTTCTCTTTAAGTTTATGGATTAAACAAAAATTGGGTGTGTAAGGGTTTTGAGTTTCCTGACAGGATTTTTTGTCTGTTTGTTTATGTGTTTTTCAAGATATGTTTTGGTAGTTAAGCTGAAATAATACTGTGATCAAATAATGGGGTCTGTGTTAAATTAAGTTTTGAATTTTGGAGACAGCTTATGTAACCTAATATGATCAGTTTTTTTTTTAGTATAATCATTTTATTTATTTTTATATATTTGTTTTTTTTGGCTCACTGGGTCTTTGTTGCTGCACGCGGGCTTTCTCTAGTTGCAGCGAGCAGTGGCTTCTCTTGTTGAGCATGGGCTCTAGGCATGCGGCCTTCAGTAGTTGCAGCATGCGGGCTCAGTAGTTGTGGCATGCAGGCCCCAGAGCATGCGGGCTTCGGTAGTTGTGGCATGCAGGCTCAGCAGTTGTGGTGCATGGGCTTAGTTACCCCGCGGCATGTGGGATCTTCCCGGACCAAGGATCAAACCCGTGTCCCCAGCATTGGCAGGTGGATTCTTAACCACTGCGTCACCAGGGAAGCCCATGATCAGTTTTTTAGTAAATGTTTTGTGTGGTCTTGAAAAGACTATTCCTGTTCTTTTTAATTGAATGAAAGGTACTAAATCAAGACTATTAATAATAATAATAATTTTATTTGAAACACTCCCATCCTTATTTTTTTCTGCTTGATGTATTTAGTTATTTAGAGAGATTTGTTAAAAATCTCCTATTAGGATTATAGATTTTCCCATTTGTACTCATACTTTTCAGAGTTGGCTTTATGTATTTTGAGACTATGTTTCTATGTTTATATAGCTTCATGATTGTTAAATTATCTTGATCTGTGTGGAATGTATATGTTGGTTCCTTTTATTAGTAACAAAATCTCCTTGTCCCTTTTAAATGCTGTTCTTTTAAATACATGATGTTAATAAATAACTACAGCAGATTTCTGATAGGCATTTTCCTGATTTTTAAAAAATTTCCTAATTTTTAAACTTTTTGTGTTGTTTTGTTTTAGGCATGTATCTTATAAGTAGTATATGGCAGAGTTTTAAGCCAATCTGAGAGGCTGTTTTTCAGTAGGTAAGTTTACGTTTGTATTTACTCTGATATCGGATGCATTTAAATTTACTTTTGCCACCTCCTTCTGTGGTTTTCCATTTGCCATGCATTTTCTCTGCTTTTTTCCTTTTTCCCTGCCCTCTGTTGAGTTGATAGCTTGCTTTGTTTCTTTTGTTTCTTAATCTGTGTGGAATGTATATGTTCTTTCAGGGTCGTCACTCTAAAGGTTAATACACATTGTTAGATGAAACTCCTTTTAAAGCAACCACATCATTTTTATATAGTATTTTGGTTTCACTTTTTTAACCACACCAGAAAATACTGTTTTTGTGCTTGTTCTTCACTCTCTCCCTTTTTACTATGTATATTTATTAGTCTTCATTATCTTTCAGTAATCTCTTTACTTACCTTTGTTTCTTGAATTCCGTTCCTTCCTCCTGAGTTCATTTTTCTTCATACTAAAATACATTCCCTTGGTACTCCTTTTAGCTAGAGTTTGTGCACTTTATAAGTCCTAGTCCATTTCACAGTGTTTTTATTTCACCTTCATTTTACTTGAACTCTAAAATACACCTGTAAAATATGTACAGTCAAACCAGTTGGCCCACAATATAGGGTTATTGGGGGGAACTAATAAAATTTGTTGAAATGCTTTATGAACGGTTTTGTGTGTGTACGTAATGCTATTATTATTAGCTAATGTACATCCTATTAGAGTTATATTAGAATTACAGTGTTTTGAATGGATTTTAAAAATCATTGCTTACTGTACTTAGTTAATATTTACTGAGACAAAAGAGAATAATACCTACTAGAAATATCATGAATTGTACATGCTCACACCTTGGGAGAAGAGCTGAGATAAGGTGAAACTCGGGATCCTAACTGCTAGCTTAGGGTTACTCCCATTCATTGGAACTTTGAGATAGGCAAGCGTGAAGTCCAGTTTTTTTACTTTGTTTTTATCTATTTACAAAGACAATACAAAAATAGTGTGGAAAATCCAAATGATAAAAGAAAGAGAGAAAGATATCTTCCAGGAAGTCCATAGAATTGAAACCATTGACATATTGGGACACATCCTTTCAGACATCTTGCTCTGCATGTGTGGCTATGTGGAGACTTGTCTTTTCATCTTTCAAAAGGAATCATACTACATATGCAATTTTGCTACTGCATTTTTCACTAAGTAATATATCAAGAGAATATAGCTAAGTATCATTGCATATAATGAATAAATGTATACCATTGTATGGATGTATCATAATTTTGTTTAACCAATTGGTTAAGACTTTAAAATTGGGAGACTTTAAAATAATTTTTTATATTATAAGTTATGCACAGTTGCCTGATTATTTCTTTAAGATAAATTGCTAGCAGTGATATTGGTCAAAGAGTGTGCACATTCAAGTCTTTGATACATGTTTAATAAATCTCTCCAAAAAGTGCACAAGAATGCCTCTTTTCCTCACACAAACTAAGTATTGTCATTTTTCCCCCTTAATTTTCCAGTTTGAGATTTTTGTCAATATCTCTGCTTACTTGTGAGTTTGAGTATCTTTTCTTGTTTTGTCGATCATTTGTAATTCTTTTGAGAACTTCCCCTTTGGCTGTTTATTCTCTTTTTGCATTCATCTATTTCTTATTAAGCTGTATGAACTCTTATTTGGCTTATAAATTATTATAAATATCTTATTTTTTCCCTGTTTTTTTTTTTAATCTTTTAACCTTGTTTGTGCTTTTTATTGCGTTGTTTTTTTGCTTTTCAACCTTGTTCAAGAACTTTCTGAAATTTTTATTTGATCAAAATTTCCTTTATGAGTTCTGGGTTGTTTCCTTAGATGGGATAACTAAAAGTTCTTCCCCACTTCAAAATTGTTAAATGTTCATTTGTATTTTTTGTGTGTCTGTGCTCCTAGCAGTTTATTTTTCTCCCATTTGAATCTTTAATCCATTTGGAGTGTTTTTGGTATAAGGAGTGATACATATCAGTGCGTTCCTGTTTGTCACATCCTGTTCTGGTTTTTAAATTTGACTGATGAAAATCAATATATGAGCATCCTAAAGCATGGCAGGAATTGAGATGTGCTTCATAGTTTTCAGTTTACTAATGTGTGTTGGGTATTTGTAAGTAGAGATAGAGGTTCAAAGGGGAGGGAGTGGATTGGGAAGTGGTAGTTGACAGTTTCATGTCAGGGTTACCTTCTGTGTATGTATGTGGAACAGAGAATTAAAGAGAGGATACCAGCAGAGTGTCTCTTAGAAGTTTCGTGTTTCCCTTCTTTTAGTGACCCTGAGTTCTTTATCCAGGGAAGTGGAACTGTGGTAGGATGTCGTAAGACACCATCTGACGCGAGGATTTAGAGGTTTTACGTCTTGAATACCAAGTGCTCTTCTTCCCTGATGAACCCATGAACTCTCTGAATTCTGTGGATTCGTGGGCTTTTTTTAACCTTTTATTTCAGCATATGTTCAGAAAGAAATTGGAACGGGGAAGGGGTTCCCTTCCCCTCTTTGACGTCTAATTCCCTGACCCATAAGTAGATGCTGTTAAGTTTCTTACATATCTTGCAGAAATTTCAAGCACTATTTTTGACTACTACCTGCTACTGAATGTTCAGTTGATGAAATTGAAGGTCTTTCACTCAGAAGAAATAAATCAAGAAGGTAAGAAATAAAATCTTTTGACGCTTTGAAACATTCATCAAGTAAGAAGAATTCATCAAGATTATTTCTTTAGGATAATCCCTTTTGACAATAAAAATCAATTTAGTGAACATAAACAGGATGGAATAGCCGCAAAGGGTAGAACACGGCTCATGACGACAGCCTCTGTTGCGTACCTGACATAGGCCATCTGTTAATTCACACTGTATTAACATCTTCATTCTGTAGAGATGAGGAAATGGAGGCTTCCAGAGGTAAATAACATACCCATAGCTCTCCCTGGTTGGCAAAGGACAGAGCTAGGTGTGGGCTCTGGTCTCTGCCTTTGGAGCCACCTGTGTTGTAGGTAACCTGTTCCAGCCAGTCCTTGAAAGACCTTCCCCCACTTTTGGAATAGATAGTTCCTGTTCTTTTGGCTGCTACTTTATTTTCTTCATAGGCCCATAAGCAGTAGACATCATAGCTACAGACACAATTTCACATTTATGAACTGTGGCTTATAGAATGCATATAGGATAACTTTTATAGTAAGATTTGCTGTTTTTGAGTTCTTCCCATTATTGAAGAGTAGCCCTGCCTCCATTGCCTGTGTGCGGTTATACATGAAGCCCCTTACTCAGATGCTTTCCTTCCATTTGTCCGAAATTTGTTATAATGTGCCAGTTTGTCAGAATGAGACGTAAAACTGCCATTTGATAACAGTTTTAATAAATCTACAGGTCATCGATGGCTGAGATTAGATGGATCTCCCTAGGGTTGTGCTGTGTCTAGTAGCCAGGTGAGGAGAAAGTGTAAGAAGATGTTAATTCCTTCCATAATTCTCATTCTACGTCTCTTCTGTTTCAGGTTTTTCTGGGAGCTAGCTGTGTAAGGCTAGTAAGGGGGAGAAAGGAGGATGGGGGTGGGATGGGTAGACCTACATTATATGTTTATACAAATAGAAATAGCATATCAGACAGGTCAGTGTTCATTGCACTCTTGCTGTAGGTCTCTGTCTTGTACTTTGATTCTTGTCAAAAGAAAAATGTTCTTTCCGACAAGGTCATAGAATATAAGTGGAAAGGCAAGACACATATACATGAAACCGAACTAGAGAGTTTGCCGAGACATTCCATTGTACTGTGTGACTTAAAATATAAAAAACATTAGAGGTAGGAAAGGATATTGTAGCAAGAAGTAATCAGGGCAGGTAAGATACGGCCAGAGGGAAAGGACAAAGAGTCTTGAGATCCTGTCATTTTTGTATGTATTAAGAGGCAGAAGAACTGTGTGTCCAAAGACCTAAGATTGCCCCAAGGTAGAGCGCTTGGTAGACCAGCCTTTCCATATAATGACATTAATGTATGCCCTCCATAGCAAATTCTGGGTTCCCAGGATCTCTCCCCCAGTTGACTGTGGGTGAAAGGGCATGGTCAGAAGCTTCCTCAGCCTGCCTCTCATGTTGTTGATCTGTCCCTCATTCTGAAGTTCCTTAGCATTTGACGTAAACAGTCTGTACTACATTGCTGCGACATGTTTACGTGTTGCCTTGGGATTTGCACTCCTCCCATTTCCTTCTTCCTTTGGCCTCCTTAGTGCCTGGTGCAGCCTGTGGATGTTGAAGTTCTAGTAAACACTTAGTACATGAATGTCTTTGGACTGAGGCCCATGATCATGGCACCAGGAAAGCCCTGTGGGATCCCGAATTGTAAACCAGCCTTATCCTTGGGATCCAAAGCAGAGCTGAGGCTGTGACCGTGAATGCGCCGTGTCTCCTAGCTCAGTTTTCTTGTCTCAGCTAGAAGTTCCCTGTAAGAGCAAGTGTTCTAGGAGGTTCCATCCTATGATTCTGATCTGGTGCAGGATTTCTGAAAAGGGAAGTTAGATTAGATTAGATGGGAGTGGGATTAGAATGGGAAACACACAAAAACTCATACTATGGGCAGGCCTTTAATTTAAGCACTTGCTGTCCAAACTGAGCATTGAGTTCAGCTAGTGAGGTAGAAAGGGGGCTGGGGTGGTATTTTGGGCAAGTAAAAGCTGTTTCATAGTCTTGTGCATTTGAAAACTCCAGAGATGGTTAACCTTCTTGTGTTTAGAGGCCTCACCTTTCAGGGGAAGCATCTCCACCTTTATCTCATCCCGTATCAAGCAGGTCACTGAATAATTGTAGCTATTGGGTTTTTCTTACTCCGGTTTGCTAGAATTCACATCAGATCACACAGCTGAGAAAGACCCTTGGTTTATTTGGACATGTTGCTGATAATATCTCTTTGCATTAATGATTTTATTCTGGATATCCAGAGGGCCAGAAAAAGATGAGTAATGGGGGAGTTACAAAATAAATCTACAGTAAAAACTAAAGCAAACTGCTTCTCTTCTTTACCATTATGAAAAAAAAGAATTATTTCAACAGTTATGTCAAACAAGAAGTATTAATTTTCCTCAAATAATTGAGGATATGTTTTTAACATTGGTCTTGATGTAAAAAGCTGAAATATACTTTTGGTTGTTGGTATCCGTTTGCTTCTAGTTAAATGAAGTTAAGTAGATTCAGGTCAGGATTTTTGGGTTTGCTTTGGAGCTTTTGTTCTCCCAACTTTTCTTCCTTAAGTAGATGATCAGGTATCATTTGAAAATGTGTTTTGGGTGGTGGCATACTAAGCAGGTCTTTGATAAATCTTCCAGAACCCGAGGCTTGCGTGATCCTGAGTTGCTGTGAATGGCCCCAGCACTCCTGACCACTCTTCCGGGTAGGATGTCGCTGAGATCCCTGAAATGGAGCCTCCTGCTGCTGTCACTCCTGAGCTTCCTGGTGATGTGGTACCTCAGTCTTCCCCACTACAATGTGATAGAACGCGTGAACTGGATGTACTTCTATGAGTATGAGCCCATTTACAGACAAGACTTCCGCTTCACACTTCGAGAGCATTCGAACTGCTCTCATCAAAACCCATTTCTGGTCATCCTGGTGACCTCACACCCCTCAGATGTGAAAGCCAGACAGGCCATTAGAGTTACTTGGGGTGAAAAGAAGTCATGGTGGGGATATGAGGTTCTTACGTTTTTCTTATTAGGCCAACAGGCTGAAAGGGAAGACAAAGTGTTAGCATTATCCTTAGAGGATGAACACCTCCTTTACGGCGACATAATAAGACAAGATTTTTTAGACACGTACAATAACCTGACCTTGAAAACAATTATGGCATTTAGGTGGGTAACTGAGTTTTGCCCCAACGCCAGGTACATCATGAAGACAGACACTGATGTCTTCATCAATACTGGCAATTTAGTGAAGTATCTTTTAAATTTAAACCACTCAGAGAAGTTTTTCACAGGTTATCCTCTAATTGATAGTTATTCTTATAGAGGATTTTACCAAAAAACCCATATTTCATACCAGGAGTATCCCTTCAAGGTGTTTCCTCCCTACTGCAGTGGGTTGGGTTATATAATGTCTAGAGATTTGGTGCCAAGAATCTATGAAATGATGAGTCACGTAAAACCCATCAAGTTTGAAGATGTTTATGTTGGGATCTGTTTGAATTTATTAAAAGTGGACATTCATATTCCAGAAGACACCAACCTTTTCTTTTTATATAGGATCCATTTGGATGTCTGTCAACTCAGACGCGTGATTGCAGCCCATGGCTTTTCTTCCAAGGAAATTATCACGTTTTGGCAGGTTATGCTAAGGAACACCACATGCCATTATTAATTTGACCATTCTACCCAAAGCCTAGAGAAGGGAGGGATACTTTATGGAAAACATTAAAGTTAGACTATGAACTCTCCAATGGAAAACTCATGGGAAGGTCACTGTGTGGCTTACACAGAACTGAAACTCAGGAAGAGGCTATAGGCTGGAGACGGGAGGGTTGTACTTGACCTGTGGTTTATTTTGACAACAATCAAGTCAGGCCTTTTAAAGATGATATTCAGAGGAATTAAACATCTTATAAAGGAATGGGAAGTTTTTGTTAATAAAACTCATAGGACCAAACAATTTGAACGTGTCATTCTATAGATTAAAACTTCTTAAATGGGTTTCATTGAATTATAAGCTCATTTGTCCATAACAACAAAGCGGTGTGGAGTATTATTCATTGAACAGTCTAGTCAGTTCAGGGGTTTGTGTATATCTTACATGGATGACGGTTTTTTAAAATATATAGTTGTGTGTAAAACAAGTGAAGTTATGCTGAACAAAATTTCATCTCTTTTTTGTCATTCGGAAGATACTTCAGGATGTTGCAGTATTTCAGTTATCAATTATTATTTAATGTTACTTAAAGTTTTGCACTTTTATGGGTGTTTGAATGTTATGGTTGTTTCAATACTGTATAAACAGAATAGTGAAAAATCACTCTTTATATTTAAACTTCTTTTCCAATTACTTCACTGATGAGTTTATTATGAATAGCTCCATTAATGTGTAGATATTGGTCATTATTGCATATCAGTAATCTCCTGAACTTTGATAAATATTTCTTCGTGGTAATATAGAGAAGAATTAAAGGAAGAAGATCTAAATTATTGTCTTGTTTTTAAAAATATAATCCCTGGTGTTTTTAGATGTCACTTCATCTGTCTCATTGTTCCACCTGGAAATTAGGAGTAATGTAGAGTGCCAGGCAGCATGTTTCCTTTTGGAAAGGACTCTGAAGCCAAAAAGAAAAGAGAGAACGTGATGGCCAGAATATTATGAAAGGAGTGTCATATTTCAGTGCTTGAGCTGGAAAGAGAAGACTAAAGATTCAAGTTGCATTGTTAACTGCTCCGTGTTTTTTAATTAACAATCAGTTTGAGAATAAAAAGGAAAAAAAAAACAGTGCTGCTATTGTTATTAGTTTCACATCAAGAGGAAAGCCCTACTGTGTGGTCTAAAATCAAGTCTGATTTCCATATCATGGAGAAGCACGTTTTTTCATAGGAGTGGTGATGTAGGTCAGCTTTGACCTGCTAGTTGGTCCAAGAGAAGCACTCCTTGCCCGCGTATTCTTGGGATTATGCAACTTCCCATTATGCCTGATACGGGACAAGTGATTCCTTTTTTCTGGATTACATGATGGTGAAAGATCAAATCTGTTGGCAGAAAATATGAACTTGAAAATATATAGTCAGCTCTTGTAATACTCATATATTTATAATTCTCCTATAAGAAAAGCTTAATTTCAATTAGAAACATTATAATGTTTGATTCTTGATAACAAGGCTATGTCCATTTCCCTCCTCTCAGACCTGATCCAGTTACAATAAAATCAATTAAGTGAAATACTCTGTGGAATCCATCTATGCCCTTGCTAATTCCCATCCATACGGAGTTTTTTTTTGCTGTATGCAGGCCTCTCACTGTTGTGGCCTCTCCCGTTGAGGAGCACAGGCTCCGGACGCGCAGGCCCAGAAGCCATGGCTCACGGGCCCAGCCGCTCCGCGGCATGTGGGATCTTCCCGGACCGGGGCACGAACCCGTGTCCCCCGCATCAGCAGGCGGACTCCCAACCACTGCGCCACCTGGGAAGCCCCACTTTTTTTTTTTTTGAATTTTATTTATTTTTATACAGCAGGTTCTTATTAGTTATCTATTTTATACATATTAATGTATACATGTCAATCCCAATCTCCCAATTCATCCCACCACCACCACCACCCACCCCCCGGGAGTCACTTTCTTTAAGACACAGGTGGTGGGTATTTTTGTGGTAGGATTAGATTTGATCAAATTTGCGTAACTTTATATTGGTGTTTGGGAAGCTAAGTCAAATAATTTACAGAGGGAGAACTTTTAAAATAAAAGATAACTTCCCTTCACTTTAAGATGAGACCAAAAAAGCAGTAAAACGTGAATAATTGCCAGTTTTAGAAGATTGTTCCTATTCAACTACAGATTGGTGCTTAAGAGATCTCTAAAGAGTTAAATGATTATGAAAAACATTGAGGTTGGGTCGTTATATTTTTTGTTTTTAACTTCATGTTTGCTTTCAAGTAGTATTAACTGTGTTATTAAAATCTTGGCCTCTGATGTCTAACCACATGAATAGCACCTTTTATTTTAACTGGTAACAGAGTTTAATTCAGAGCCTAACCTTAGGCGGCTGCTTTTCTGCCATCCACAGCCCTGCCACATCCCCGTGGTCTTACCTGCTCTCTGCCTTACTCATTTACTTTGCTTGCCTGTAAGCATTGAGTCTGTGACCCCAGCATGTTAGCCTTTTCCAGATTATGCTGCAAGAACAGCTCCCAGATCTCAGAGGTTGACAACAACCATGTGTTCTTTTCATCCACACCGCACGCTACTGGTTACCAGCCTTGGCTACTGTGTGTATCTTCTCACCTCAGGGTCCCAGCTGAAGGGCAACGCCTGTTTGGAACATGCCGTTGTTGTAGAGGGAGAGGAAAAAGAGCTGGTGGAAGGCAAAAGAGCTGGTGGAAACACTAACATCTATATCTACTGACCAAAGCAAAGCCCATGCCAAGCCCAGTGTCCATGGCAGGGTGGGGCAGGGATTTGGTCTCACAGGAAGTTGTGCAAGTCATTTTTTGGCAGCCAGGAATATTGTGTTCTTTTACGGGGTGGGCAAGGAATAGTTGGGTACAGTAATCTGCCACACCTAGTGTGTGAAAGGGAGAAGGGGCTCAGGGACCTGGATTCTGAGGCCAGCCCCAGTGCATCAGAGGTTTTCTGGCTTACTTGGAGCTGGTGCTTTGAGCCCTTCCCTGAGAGGGCTGCCCTTTCACCCTCCTTAAT
>NW_006780658.1:2731279-2734322 GCF_000442215.2 Lipotes vexillifer | reverse complement strand
CCCTAGCTCTACGCTAAATGGTCCTGGCATTATCATGGTCCCATCAACTCGCCAGGTGAAGAGCAGCCAGAGCTGAGCTATTTATAACAGTATTTCTGAGTGTGAGGTTGGGGATAAAGCTTTTTTCTCTTGGCGTCTGGTAGGCATTTATTGCAGGATGGAGGGAGAGGAGAGGGGAAGGGTGAGTATGAGAAATGTGGCAGGCCCATCTGACATCTTTGGGGTTCTTTTAATCCACTGGGAATTAATCTTTATATTAAGCCAGCTCCTCTGGATTTTGTGTGAGCTATTAGAACCCTCTCACAGTCTCCATCAGCTGCTTGATTACCCCACGTGTAGACCAACCCTTTAAGGAGTCAAAACAGGTGACATGTGTTGATGGATGTGTTGGTAGGAGATGGAAGCAAGCGTGGGAAATGGGCCCCGAAAGCCAAGAGGCAGTTTGAGTGGGCAGTCCCTTGGCAGAATTTGTGCCCAAGGGAAGAGCCGACTCATGGGTCTTGTAAAGTCAAAGGAGGGCCCAACAAGGATGGATACCATTGCTCTGTATTTAAGGTAAGTGATGGAAGCACAAAACTTGCGCTTAGATAGTCTCTCCTCACATGTGACCCTTTCTTCGCATTTGCAAGCCTTACCCTTCCTTTAGGTTTTCAATGAATAATGTCTGAAACGTCTGCCAACTTAGCCCTTTTTATGTTTTACTCTCACCCTTTAGACCACGTGGGAGGGAGGGTGGAGGTTAGCGCTACTTACATTTCCCCCTTAAAGAACCCCCTTTGAGACATTTCCCAGATGAAAAATCAAGACCCCTCGTGGTGAGTTAATATCATTCTCTTAAAAGGCTGCAGCAGCTGCAGTGAAGGTTTTAAATAACACTCTTCCCCCTTCTCCCCCTTCCCCCTTTCTCCCTGTAGAAACCGAACAGAAACAAGCAGGAGGAGAAAAATACCAAAATGTTAACAGGAGTTGCCTGTCAATGACTTTGCTCCCTTTGAAGTACCTTTTATTACTTCATTCTCAACAACAAGGATGAATTACTTTTATAACATAAATGTTTTAACAACATATGAACAAATTGAGGTAAAGGTAAAAAGCAGGAGCAGAAGGTGTGGGAAAAGGCTGGCGGGGGACAGTGTCAAAGGCTGGCTCACTGCTGAGCTGCCAGCCCCTTCCGCGCCCTCCCGCTTTTTCCCGCAGCAGACTCTTGTGAGCCAGTCCCTGCCAGTGGGACCCCAAGTGAAACCACACAACTCTGATTGGGACTTAAACCACTGTTAGTTAAAATTGCTCACTTCTTGTCAGGACTTGCTGAAGCTCAGGTTCTTTGTGTCTCATCGCAGAAAGAATTCAGAGACAAAGTGATAAGTAAGAGGTGGATTTATTTAGAGAGAGAACACATTCCACAGGCAGAAGAATGTGGTCCATCTCAAAAGGCTTGCGAGCAACCCCAGGGCGTGGGGTCGACTCAGAAAGTGAGAGCAGCAATGGGAGAAATACACTCCATAGACGGAATGTGGACTTTCTCAAAAGGTGAGAGCGCCCCAGGTTAGTTTTTGCGGGCTGTAATTTCATAGGCTGACTACAGTGGGAGGATTATTCCAACTATTTCGGGGAAGGGGAGGTGATTTCCAGGATTGGGGCCACCACCCACTTTTTGGCCTTTGATGATCAGCCTCAGAGATGTCACGGCGTGTCACTTAGCGTATGCTACTGTATTACAATGAGGCTCAAGGTCTGCTGGGAGTCAAATCTTCTGCCATGTCGGACCTAGTCAGTTTTAGCCAGTTTATGTCATATCTTCAAAGGCTCTTGTCATTCTTTTAAAGGTTGTGCCCTGGCCCCTTCCTCCCTGTTTCATGGGGGATGTCTGCCTGTGGCCTCCTGTGTTCCTCCCTCATTAAGAAAAAAAGGAGAAAGCCTCCTTTTCCTTGATAAGATGTTCTGCCTACACTGCTGGAATCTGCAGCTACCATGGTGATCCCATGAGCCTAAAGGCCAAGGCAGTGGGCTGAGACAGTGAGCCTGGGCCCACATTCTTCTAGACCCTTTGGGTGTTAAGTAACCACACACATTTGGATGTCGTGGGTCCAGTGGCCAGTTCCTCACAGCTGGGGGAACCTAACTCCAGGGACGTAAGAACAGTTTCCCTGACCGGAGCTGTTGTGCCCATGGTGACTGGGGAGATGTGAGGAGATGAATCAAACTTTCCTCCAAGGCAGAGAGAAAACAGCTGGTTTGTGACCCGGGAGCTCTGAGCCTCTGGCTTGGATCCTGCTGGGGGATGGTGCCCCGCCTGCGAGCAGCCCTCGGGGACGCGGTGGACACTCCTCTCTGGTCGGTGCCCGCCATCCCTGTCGGGCAGCGGGGCTGCAGTTGCACCCGCGGGGTGCAGAGCGGTGAGAAGGAGGCTGTGGGAGGGAGCCCTGAGGAGTCTGAACCTGTCTCACCTGTGGAGCTGTGTCTTCTCATTTGGGAGAAGAGAGGCCAGGGCCACATCTCTTTGCCTTTCATGGTTTACTGCCTGCCTATCATCCGAGAAGGTTTGTGTTACGAACTTGGCAAAAAGTAGTTTCAGAGTCTGATGGTAACGCCGTTCACTCTGCCCTCTCTGTAAATGAGAAGCTGGAAAATCTCTGGATTTTGGTAAATTCACAATGAAATGACCGGAGAGCACCCAGGTCTTGCTGTTCTTCCATGCCCCGAGGCTGCTATAATTACTTTATTAAAAATGAAGTGTCTCAAGGTTTCAGGACAAAAACTGTTGAAAAGCCATAAATGACTCATTTGGTGTTTCAAGTGATAATCAAGCCTATCTCTTAGCCCAATGAATATGAAGAGGAGGAAAGTAACAACCTCACCTTTGTTACTGAATCTCTTTTTATGAATCTTTAAAAAATTTTGCACGCTGCTTCTCTCTCCTTTAGTGAACCTTAACATAAAAACAGTAAAATTTTTAAAAGTATTATATAAGAAGAAATTAAATTTTGTATTTCTCAGCCTTAAATTTCAAAGCAAATAGACAGGCAGTTATTATTTCGCCTGC
>NW_006780658.1:2723910-2731216 GCF_000442215.2 Lipotes vexillifer | reverse complement strand
TGCTGAACAACCTCCTTCTTGAGAAACTTCTACTTTTGAGAAATGTCTTATCCACTAACTCTATCTGCGTGGTTAGTACAGCGTGACCCAAGCCATGAGGATTCTCCCCGTCTTAAGATCGCAGCTCCCTGGCGACAGTCCCGTGGTCCACTTGACACTACTGAGCAATTGCAGTTCCTCTCAAAGAATTTAGAATTAAGGCCAGTCAGTCTAAGTCTGAGCGTTGTCCTCAACTAGGAGATATAAATCTGGGAAATTTTGACATTAGATGTTTTTTAAAAAATACATTTCATTTCTTAGAGCAGTTTTAGGTTCAAAGCGAAATTGAAAGGAAGGTACAGAGATTTCCCATATACTCTCTGCCCCCATGTAAACACTCCCTCCCCAACGTCAACATTCCCCATCAGGACAGGACATTTATTACACTGGCTGTCACCACAGTGACACATCGTTATCACCGAAAGCCCACAGTTTACATGTAGGACTTTTTGGTGAATTGTCAGTGAGGCTAAGACTGTAATCCCTGAGGAAAGCTTCAGAGCTGGAGTCTCGGGCTCACGGAAGGGAAGTGCTTTAAAGAAACAGGAAAGGCCCACATTCAGATAAGCCCTTCGCCAGGGCCAGTTCCCCTTCTTCATGGCGACCTAGGGCCAGGCTGGTGGGCCTGAGGCTCTGCAGGCTTCCCTTCCGCCAGACCTCACAGCAAGCCGCAAGGATTCCTGTGGATGCCAACCCTAGGCCGACTTCTGTACCAGATGGGCCTGGAGGGTAAAGGAGTAAGATTGACATTTGGGGGATCCAGTAGCTTCAGGAGTATGGCTTCACACTGCAAATGAAGGCCAGCGCCCCTCAACCTCTGCCCCATGCCTTGCATACCAGCCTTCTCCACTCTGCCCTTTGTTTCTCAGGCACCCCAGGCCCATGCTGGCCTACCTGCCTCCATCTCAGCTCTTTACCTGGAGTGTACTTTGCTTTTTCTGGATCTCCATTTCCTCATCCATGAAGAGGGTTAGTAATTCTCATTCTCTTCAGAGTCAGATGATGATTTAAAGATGCGGGGGCCATCAGCCTGGAGAAGAGGGAGGCTTGTGGCAGAGAAAACCGTCTTGACCAGAGTGACTCTGGAAGGCAGGACCAAGACAGTGGGAGGAGTGACAGGGAGAGAGATTTTAGTATAGGATCCGAGAAATCCAGAGATAGAGCAGGATGCTTCAGGAAATAACAAATTCCCAACCTTAAAGGAGGTAAAAGAAGCTGGAGAATCCTTTGGTAAAGATGCTGGGAGTGCAGAATTAACAGGACCTGGACTTGAAAAGTCTAGCTCTGAGAGAAGCATTAGCTTTGGAGTCACACAGATCTGAGTTCAAGTCTTCGTGCCACCTCTTACTATCTGGATTACTCTTCCCTCTGAACCTCGTTTGCCTTGCACATGGCAGGAAGGTAATAAGAGTGTCTGGCTTGTAGTGCTTTTGCAAGAATTCATTGAAATAGGAGATGGGAGGACCCCACAGGAATTAGGTGCTCAGTACCTGGGAAATTTCATTAAATCACCATTTGGTTCTAAAGGATGGTTGTAAACAGTGGAGGGCACAATGGGGAGGATGTTGCTGCTGCCCCCAGGGCCAGAGTCTGGAAAGGCGGCCAGCAGGAAGACAGACTGGAAGCAAGTAGTATATTCTAAGAAGAGGAACAAGGGAGAAAATGAAGGGGCAATAAGTGTATTGATTTTTTTTTTCCCCTGAGCTCTCTAATTCTGTTCCATTGCTCTGTAAGTCTGCCTTTCTATCACTGCCATACTATCTTGATTACTCTGGCCTTTATACTAAGTCTTAAAATCTGATGATATAGGTCTTCCAACTTTATTCTTTTGCAGTGTTGTTTTGACTATTACATGACCTTTGAATTTTCAAGAAAAGTTTGGAATCAGCTTTATAATTTCTATAAAAGAGTCTTCTAGGCTTTTGATTAGAATTGCATTAAATATAGAAACTGGGGGGATAGGCTGTTTTAACAATATTGAGTCTACTGATTTATGAATCGTCTGCCTCTCCATTTATTTAGATTTTCTTTAATTTCTCTCAGCAATATTCTGAAGTTTATGAAAAGGTAACAATCTTGCATATATTTCATTAGATTTATTCCTAAGTATTTTGTATTTTTTGATGCTATTGTCAATGAGATTTTTTTTATAGAGGTATAATTAACATACAGTAAAATGCACAAACTTAAGTGCTCAGTACAATGATTTGGGGCAGTTTTATATATCTGTATAAACATCACCTAAAACAAGATAGAGAACACTTCTATCATCCCACGAAGGTTCTTAATACCATCTTCCAATCAATCCCTACTCCTACCCCACCCCCATTACAGAGCAACCACTTCCTGGTCTCTATCACAGTAGATTTAGTCTTGCTGGTTTCGGATTTCATGTAAATGTATTCATGCATTATGTATCATTTTGAGTCTTGCTTCTCTGATTGAACATAATGTACTTTACATTATTAATCCATGTTGTTTTGTGTGTCAGAAATTTCTTTTTATTGCTGAGTATCATTCCATTATATGAGTAAAGAGCAAGTTGTTTATCCATTTGGGTTGTTTCTAGTTTGGGGCTATCATGAATAAGATTGCTATAAAGATCCTTGTATGAGTTTTTTTGTGTGTATTTATGTTTTCATTTCTCTCTGTAAACACCTAGGAATGGAACTGCTGGGCCATAGGGTAGGTGTGTGTTTACTATGAAATGCCAAACAGTTTTCAAAAGTGTTTGTACCATTGTACATTCTTACCCAGTTTTTCTTTTATGGTTTATACTTTTTGTGCCCCACCCAAGAAATCTTTACCTACACCAAGGTGGGGGAGATTTTCTCCTATATTTTCTTCTAGAAGCTTTATGGTTTTAGGTTTTACATTAAGGTCTATGATCCATCTCCAATTTAAATTTTTATTCAGAGTGAGAAAGCATTTGAAATTCATTCTCTTTCATGTAAATATCTAGTTGTCTCAGCAGCATTAAAAAAAAAAAAAGACTTTCCTCATGAGGGAGTGTTTAGTCCGTTTATAGTTAATGTAATTTTTATATAATTGGGTTTAAGTGTACCATCCTGTTACTTACTTTTCATTTTGCACCTCTGTAGCCCCTTCCTTGCCTTCTTTTGAGTAGTCACTAGCATTCCATTTAATTTCCTCAATTGCCTTCTTAGCTATTGCTCTTGTGTTTGAAATTATTATATATATATATATATATATATATTTTTTTTTTTTTTTTTTTTTGGCTGTGTTGCGTCTTAGTTGCTGCACATGGGATCTTCTCTGAGGCATGTGGGATCTTTTGTTGCGGCACGCACGCTCTTCATTGTGGCGCGCAGGCTCTTCGTTGCGGCGGGTGGGCTTCTCTCTAGTTGTGGTGCGCAGGCTCCAGGGCACATAGGCCCTGTAGTTTGTAGCACGTGGGCTCCCTCGTTGAGGTGTGCGAGCTCAGTAGTTGCGGCGTGCAGGCTTAGTTGCCCTGCAGAATGTGGAATCATAGTCCCCCGACCAGGGATTGAACCCGCAACCCCTGCATTAGAAGGCAGATTTTTTACCACTGGACCCCCAGGGAAGTCCCTGAAATTATTTTTTTTAACTGATTGCTTTAGATCAGGGCTTCTCAACCTTTGTACTATTGACATTTTGAGTCAGATAATTCTTTGTGGGGTATGCTTTCTTTGTATTTTGCTTCATTGTGGTCTGCTGATCATCCTGGTTTTACACATTGATGTTTTTCATAAAATTTGAGAAATTTATGATTTATCTATCTATTTCTTCAATTATTTTTCTGCCCCATTCTCACTCTTGTCTCTTTCTGGTATTTGAGTAACATATAACTTACACTGCTTTATAGTGTCCTACATGTCTCTGTAGAACATGTTCAATTAATTTTCCTTCAGTCTTTATTCTTGTCTTTTCTTCAGACTAGGTAATTTGTATTGATCAAGTTTACTCACTTCTTCTTTTGTCATCTCCAAGTTCTTTTAAGCTGATCCAGTGAATTTTCATTCCAGTTTTTTTATTTTTCTCTTCTAGAATTTTTATCTTTAATTTTCCATTTCTTTGTTGAGATTCCTTATCTATTGTCTCACTAAGACCATAGTTGCCTTAAACTCCTTGAACGTATTTATTATAGCTGCTGTAAATCTGCTAAGATTAATATCTAGGCCTCTTGGAGTTGACTACTATTGACCACTGTTTTTTCTTGACTATTGACCAACTTTTCCTGTTTCTTTACATGTCTGGTAATTTCTCAATTTTATATTGTACTGGACAATGTGAGTGATATGTTAAAAACCTGTAAATATTCTGGATTCTTTTATCTTTCTCTGAAGAGTTTTGATATTTGATTTTTGTTCTTATAAGTAAAGTAGTTCAGTTATTAGCTAACTATCTTGATTATTTTTTTTCTTTTTTTTTTTTTTTTTGCAGGGGGAGTCACAGGGAATGTGTTATGGTTTGTCTCAGCAAATCTGTAAAAGCTTAAGGTGTTCCCAAGCCCCTTCAATTTGTTGCAACTCAACTTCCCTACTCTGTCTTTCTTATAGATCTTGTCAGCACTTGGTTTTAGGCTCAGTTAGGCTAGATCTGAAGTGGGCCTTCATTTAGAGAGTGGTCCTTATTCTTTTTTTTTTTTTTTTTTTTTTTTTTTGGTCCTTATTCTTAATACACAACCTAAGTGTCTCCACTGGATGTCTCTCTACTCTGCTTGGGCCAGAACTTGATACTCCCCAGCAATACTCAGTCTCTAGTGTTTTTATTCCATTCTCAATCCCATAGCAGCCACGTTCAGTTGAGCCTCAGTGCAGGGCCCTGCATATGTGCAGTGAGCCCTCGGCTAAGGACTCATGAGGGGCCCAAACGTAGACTTCCGAGGCTCCCCCTCTGTTACAGCTCTCCACAGACTGCAGCCACATTCTGTATCTTCACTTCAGTCTAGCTCTGCTTGGACTCCAGCTCGCTGTGCCACAACCAGAAAAGTGTAGCCTCACAGAGAGCTGAGGTGGTCACGGGGCACCTTGTGATCCCTTCTCTCAAAGATGCTATCTTGCACTGCCTGTTGTTCAAGTTGTCCAATGCCTGAAAATAGTTGCTTAGCACAGTTTATCCAGTTTTATAGTTGTTTATGGTGGATGGCCTAGTGCAATACCAGTTAATCTGGGAAAGCTGGAAGAGGAAGCCCCTGTAGACTCCTTGAGAGTTTTTGAGTCTTTAGGTGTGAATTGTTCCCGAGGCCCCACTTAAATACTTATTGCCTTTGGATTCCATGAGGCACCACTAAAATCCTTATATTAGAGTCCCCTTTCTCTTGTTGTTACCGTAACAAAAAAACAAATAGATTGCCACTAGTGTATTTCTAAACTAAAACAGAAGGAGTGAAAGAGAGAGAATATAACCCATCACTGAAGTGAAGGTAGGGTGCTTGTGGCTCTTGATTCCTATTTCTCTGGATCTGTGGTTGGTTTTGGAAACGTCCATAATTCTTACTCTAATCCAGATAACAAATATTCATCCTGAAATCTCTAATCACATCCTTCATTTTACGTTAGAAATTTTCTACCCAGAGAAAGGAGTAGAAGACCAGAATTTGCAGACGGCACGTTCTACTCTGGCTATCAAATATTATTCTTAATGAAAAGGAGAAAAATAATCCAAGGCCACATTTTTCTGCTTTGTTACACCCAATTCCAAATTCAGCAATCTGGTGATTAACTTTTACTGTTCTTCTTCTAAGTTCCAAGTGCTGTTCACATCTAAGCATTTCATCTTTAGAATACTTAAAAATAGTATTACATGTGTGCATGTGTGTGTGTATATATCTATTTCCCTCTGTCTCTAAATTCCACACTCTTCCTTCCTGTATCTTGTGAAAACCTTGGCAGATGGATATTCTCTTCTGAACACTTTTCTCAGAGGTGGGTCATGTCATGTTGCTGGAGTTTACATGTGTGTATAGCTAATCTGTTATCACCTAATACTGGTTACACTATATAAACTTTGTTGCTGTGGTATAAAGCTGGGTAAAGGTTGCGTTAACACTAAACAATTTTTATTGCATACGTTTGTATACTTTTTTAAAAAAATAAATTTGTTTATTTTGGGCTGTGTTGGGTCTTCGTTGCTGCCCGCGGGCTTTCCCTAGTTGCGGGGAGCGGGGGCAACGTTGCGGGGCGCAGGCATCTCACTGTGGTGGCTTCTCTTGTTGCAGAGTGCGGGCTCTAGAGCGCAGGCCCAGTAGTTGCGGTGCACTGGCTTAGTTGCTCCACGGCATTTGGGATCTTCCCGGACCAGGGCTCGAACCCGTGCCCCCTGCATTGGCAGGTGGCTTCTTAACCACTGCGCCACCAGGGAAGTCCCCAAAATAAGCAAATTTATCTTGCTTTGAATCGGAGCCAGGCTTATTCCTGTTCCAAATGAGAGCACCTGAAGTCTTGATATTTCCTATATCTCTTGTTTCTGTTACGCTTTTGTCTTATCCTCAGGCCATGAACTGTTTTTCTGCTTTCTGTGTGGAATCCCAACTTAACAGCCACTCCAACGCCAAAGCATTGAAAAATTAGAAAATTCCAGCACAGACATTAGAATGTAAAATGAGTTTAACCAAAAGAAAAAGAATAGCAGCAGCTCTATGTATAAAGTCCAACAGCTTTAAAAAAAAAAAAAGTCCAATAGCTTTAATGTGTTTATTTTTGCTTTAATCTTGTCATCAAGGGTGAATTTTTAGCTGTTCATTTTGTATACAACACAGAATCAGTGATAGCATGAACACATTAGTCTCTACAATGCTAACTCTACCCCTAGCACACATCCAAGGGACCTGAAACACATGCCATGCATCTTGAGGGACCGTGCACTGCCATAGACTCTGAGCTCAACATCAAATTGACATTTTAACTTTTTTTCAAATGTCTCTTAGAGACAAATATAGACTAGTAGGTAAAAAACCTCTGAAGAGTACCAAGAGTAATGAGGTTTTGCCAAGTTTTGTTGTATTTTATGGATAGCTTTCAGGGACTAACTTACCAGACAGTCTGATTGATTTGAGCAGTCATTTTGACCCATGATTTAATTATTAAATTCAATTGGGAAATTCCTAAAAGAAAGCATTGTCTAATATTTTATGGAGCCTGCTATCTTTTTATAAACAAATAGCGTCTTATGATTTTTAAAATAGCAAGAAAATGCTCATGGAAAATTTTTCATGATGTTAAAATAGGTATAGTAAATGCATATTTACTAAACAGTGACAAAGTCACTGTTTCAAAATTCAGCA
>NW_006780658.1:2670518-2723828 GCF_000442215.2 Lipotes vexillifer | reverse complement strand
CAGCAGGAAACAAGAGCAGATTTTGAGATATACCATTCATGAAAAATACGTCTCAGTTATGTGGGTTGTTTTCTCTTACTCCCTCCAACCCTCCTTTCCTTCCTTAATAACTGGACTCCTCCTATGGTTTTAATCTTAACAAATCAGAAACTGGCTTGACTTAATTTGCATTTCTTGTTGTATGTTTTCATGATTAAAAACAAAACAACAAAAATTCCACTGCTGAACACAATGAGATATTCCCAATATCTTATTCACTTTCTGTTATTCTAATTCAATAGAATTCTAATATAATTTGGCCAAAGCTAATATTACTTGGATAAAGAAGCAATTGGCATAAACAGAAAGAGATGTCTAGGGAAGATGACCAGCCAAAGATTTTAGAAAGAAGTGATGGCTTCTGTGTTTAAAAATAAAAGTCTGGCATTTAGTTTTGCTTTGCTATGCAGAAAATAGATGTTGCTATTCTTGTTCAAAATATAAAGCTTAAATTCCATGCCTAGAACCTAGAAAGTCTAAAGTAACTATGGATGCCAAATTTATGCTTTTAAAAAAATCTGGCATTTAGTCTTCACAATTAAGATCAAGAAATAATTGTATTCCTGAAATATGTTAATTTTCTATATAATAAATTTGCTAATTTACATAATCAAGGAACACTGATGATAAAAACTCTCAGTTCTGGGTTCTCATTTGGGACATGAAGTTGGTACATAGCCTCTTGGGAACAAAAATAAAAACAAGCCATGGAGAGATGTTCTCAGTGTTCCCTGTTTGCCTTTGCTGTAATTCTCTCCTTCCTCCAGAGGACCTTGTAGAGAGAGATACCCTGGCTTGAATCATACCACTGCTGAGCCCTTGCATGGCTGTTGTTCCAGTGCTGGCTCCTCATTGGGACAGCCCTACCCCTGCCCTGGTACCCAGAGGCTCCCTGTCTCACCTCCCCACTCCATCCTTGGGAAACTAGACGACCTAACATGGAATAATTATCTGATGTAGTTTGCTTGGGTGTGGGCAAGATATTCCAAATCTGTTACCATTCACTGTCTTGTAAGTGTAGGAAACAATAATTCTGTCCTGTCTTTACACATCTAAACCCATTGGAGAAAATCATGAAAGATGCCCATTTTTATCACATTCAGCCAATACTGAGCATTACGATATCTGTGAAGCCTCCACTGGGCTGTAAGTGCCAAGGCAGGGATGGTGCCTGAGTGCTCACCTCTAGATACACTCCCTTAGGTGACCTGCACTTGGCATATGGTCGGTGCTCAAAAAAGTAATAATAACAATAATAATAATGGAAAGAGTATACAAGCAGATTTACTTGTAGCAAAAATAGTGGCTTTCTCAATTAAATCTGTTCATAACCTAGATCAATGTTTTATGAATCCAGTGATGCTTTTTTTTTTTAAACTTGTATATTTGGTATATAGGAATTATGTATGTGAACATAGTTCACACTGGGGTGTTTTGGAATGAAATATTTCATTACTGTTTTTCAGGCTTGTTAGAATCATCATTCTTCTGAACTCTAAAATGTCGTCGTATTTTGCTTTTGTTTTCTTCTTCCCGGCTGACCAAGGAGGCATTGCAAAATAGATTTCAACCCTTTATAATCTGAACTGAAATTATGTGAGTGCTATAAATCAAAACCACTGGCTTTAGTAACTGACAGAGTAAACCAAAAACAATGCTGTAGATAATGTTTCAGTGTGAACATGTATTTCTGACAAAATTTTAAAAAGGCAAACACTGCTTTCTAAAATAGGAGCAAAAATTATTGGATCTTCTCCAGTTCTGTATTTATTACTCCATTTTTCTGAATATATGCCTGAGATAAAGGGAAATCAAGATGAAAAATACATAGACTGGTTGTAGTCTTGGAGCCTAAATAGGGGGAGTATTCTTGCTTAATATCCCATGGTTATAGTTTTTTCCCATGTAGCAGGATTTGTATCTTTTCATTATTACACTAAACATCACTGTTTGTCTCTGCATATACTGAGACAGATAGGGACATAAAATGTGCACAAGAGACATCACGCTCTTCAGTTAGAGATGTCTAATACATCATTTCTACAGGATTAAAAAAAATTATATGAGCAAACATGATCCTTTTCATTATATGGAAAACTCTCTAGGAAGCAGGAACATTAAATAACCCTGTGCTTTGTCTTTGTGAAATCATGTTTTAAATTGAATACTCACTGGTATTCATGTTGGCATTTGGAAAATTACCAGTTTTAAAACTTGCCCCCAGATGTAGCTGCGATTGTGTTTACCTGACTTTAGTTTTATTGGAGCATTCTAAAATGGAAGGTCTATCATTTAGTCTCTCTTACTAAAATGGGGTATTCCCTCCTTGAAAATGCACAAATTCTAAGGATTCAGGGTAAAACGATGTCTAGCATTTGGAAAGTAAACAGTACCTAGGACAGTAAAAGTGGTTTAGGAGAACAGTAAATAAGACCACGTGTATCTATTTTCACTGGGAAAGAATGGAATAGGGACTGTAATTTTACTAACTTTACAAATAACTCAGAATTCATTCTTACTTCAGTGTTATCTCAACTTCAGAAAGAGCACAGATATCAGAAAGCATGATTCACGATGTAATGTCTTAATTTAAAATATTTTATATTATTCTCCTTTGATTTTTGTCTTGTATACTTTATTTTTAAAATTAATTTATTTTTATTTATTTGACTGCACTGGGTCTTGGTTGTGGCACATGGGATCTTCGTTGCCGTGTGCGGGATCTTTCGTTGCGGCATGCAAACTCTTAGTTGCGGCAAATGGGATCTAGTTCCCTGACCAGGGATCCAACCTGGGCCCCCTGCATTGGGAGCGTGGAGTCTTAGCCACTGGACCACAAGGGAAGTCCCTGTCTTGTATATTTTCTTGAGAATGCTTTTCTTTACATTCTGACTTTGATCTCACTGGAAATTAATTTTGCTTTTTTTTTTTTTTTTTGCGGTACGTGGGCCTCTCACTGCTGTGGCCTCTCCCGTTGCGGAGCACAGGCTCCGGACACGCAGGCTCAGCGGCCATGGCTCACGGGCCTAGCCGCTCGGTGGCATGCGGGATCTTCCCGGACCGGGGCACGAACCCGTGTCCCCTGCATCGGCAGGCGGACTCTCAACCAATGCGCCACCAAAATTAGGGAAAGCCCTAATTTTGCCTTTTTTAAAATTAAAAAATGTTCCAAATTATTTTGCTTAAATGTTATTCTGTGTCATCAGTCCTAAGAAAAGGAGCTTTAGAATTGTATTTGTTAACATGTAAGCAAAGCATTAGCCAATACTCTAAATGGGAAGGCTTGCATCTCAATAGGTGAAAAGTGGGGAAAACTGCCTTCTACAGATGTATGTGCAGGTGTCAGCAATTGCTATTAAATACAACCTATGCAGGTAAAAATCTAATAATCTAAATTTTTGATAACCTACTTTTAATGTTTTTAATGTCTGAGTATCCTAAAGGTTTTCTCCACCCCCCCGCCTCCCCCAATTCCTTGACTATTACTTCTACCTTTGTTTCTGCACACTTTAAATTATGCATTGTCTAATTAATACAGGAATATGTTGAGATACTGCATGACATCACACTTAACCTCTGAATTTCTATATGACAAAAGGTGATGGGAGAGGGGCTTCCCTGGTGGCGCGGTGGCTGAGAGTCCACCTGCCAATGCAGGGGACGCGGGTTCATGACCCGGTCTGGGAAGATCCCACATGCCGCGTAGCGGCTGGGCCCGTGAGCCATGGCTGCTGAGCCTGTGCGTCCAGAGCCTGTGCTCCGCAACAGGAGAGGCCACAACAGTGAGACGCCCGCATACCGCAAAAAAATAAAATTAAAATTAAAAAAAGGTGATGGGAGAGTATGGCTGAAACATGGGCCCTTTCCTATGGAGGCAGAGACCCAGGCAGACTGCCCTGGCCCCTAACCCTGCCCCCAACCACAATCTGCCATTGGAGGCCTCACAGTAATCTGCTTGTGCTGAAAGCTAGGGACTCTGGTCCTTGGAGGTTCTGAGATTAATTTGGATTTGGCAAATGTCAGAGGGGATTATAATGCCAGATTATAGGATTTCTAGAGTAAATGGAACCACATCTCTAAATGTAATCTACACTTTTGCTACTTGCTTGCTTTTTGGTGGAGTTTTGAATTGCGCAAATGCTTATAATGATCTGCTAAAATGAACAGTTGCTGCATGTTTTCTTCTAAGTCCTTAACTTGTACTTACTGAAATGATTGTACAAATGATGGTGTGGTTACTACTAAACACATAAACATGATCATAATCAACCCTTGGTTAAACAGTTTGCAGCTTAACAGTACTAAAAATAAAAAGTAATGGACAAAGCATCAACATTAGTTAGAATTAGCAAATAAATTTACATACTAGAAAACAAGTTTAGAATCACATATCTAACGGAAGCCTTATAGTGTCAACTATCACTTGCCCTTTGCAGTCTGCCACCTAGTCTAAGCGATTTTACTTTCTGTTTTATACTATTCTTGGAAACAACCAGAGGGAGGGTGTATTCCTAAATATTGGATATAATTGTAAGATAATGACTTTATCCTAAATTCACTTTGTACCATATTTTTGACTAGATTTGCTTCCTCTGTGATTTGGGGATTCTCTCTCCAAATAACTTGCCAAACTTAATTATATATGTATAAAATGTGAAAGGTGGGACAACATGGGACAGGGATTTCAGAATAAGAGAGTAAGTGTAAATAGTTTACATTTCCATTATTATACAATGGATACATAATTTAAAAAAATCTAGTTAGAATTTAAAAAATGAATTAATACCAAATATGCCATTCCCCCTTTTCTATTATTTTAAATATATATATTTTTTACTCTCACACAGTGAAAAAAAGTAAACATATTTATTTTGATTCCATCTGGAAAGCAAAGATAACTTCAAAAAAGCAACTGAAAGTCCTTGGAACAAATTTGAGAAATCCCTATGGTAAGGCTCTTGCTTATTGTTCACATAAAAAGAAGGGAGCCCATGTTTAGAGTTTCAAGCAGGATTGTTGGGCTTCTGCTATCGATAAAATTAGATTAAATCATACTATTAATACTGCTTTCACTAACAAATCAGTCTCTTCCGTGAAAGAATTAGTGCTGCTAAATTGCAAACTATACTGCAACTGCTAAGAGTCATAGCGAATGAGAAAACAGTAATATTTCCATATAGCAGAATTTCCCAAGGTGGGTGCTGTGGAACATGAGCTCCTTGGAGTGTTACTAGGTGTTACTCAAAAAAGTTTGCATGGTCAGATTAATCTGCAAAACACTGGAATTACATTTGTGGTGTTTATTTATTTCCCCTGGAGGATATTTAAATTAGAACCTTTGATGTGCTTATATGTGCTAACTTTTAGGATAGTATGTTTCCCAAACTCATTTGACCCTGGAGCCCCGTGTTTGGAACAGTATCTTTGGAACTTGTGTCCTGTGGAGCACACTTTGGGGAACACTGTATCTCATTACTCCTGCAGTGTTCAACTAATTAGCTTAGAAGTCTAGATGTGAAGGATTTAATCCAAAGTCAATTAAATAGGACCCAGCACAGTATCTAATGGACTTGTCATTTCTGCAGAGCTGGGTCAGGAATGCTGGTGTGATGAGCTAAGGCAATCTGGGGGGAAAATTAAGATCAGTCTAATAATGGGTCAAAAGGAGGAAACAATTTTCTGAGGTCACTGGAAAATAAAACCTTATCCAGAGTATAAATTCCTATACTTACAAGTGTACAATGAAATGTTGCCCTTTCTAAAGTTTTTGTGTTCCCAGTTGCAAGAGAGTTAGATCTGGCAACAAGTCGGGGGGGCGGGGGAAATGTCATGAAAATCAAATATACCTGGCAAAGGAAAAAGCGATCACTCCCTTTGTGAATCCCTCATGTATTGCCAGATATCCTAGTGATCCAATTCAATCGTGTAATCAACTTCCTAGGATCACCTCAAATAGTGTTGATGATGCCATCACTCATGTAATCCTGTTTGCACAAAATGTTCATGGACAGAAATCATCACAGCTGTATGAAATAAGACCTGTTTTTTTTTTTTTTTTTTTTTTTTTTTTTTTTTGCGGTACGCGGGCCTCTCACTGTTGTGGCCTCTCCCATTGCGGAGCACAGGCTCCGGACGCGCAGGCTTAGCAGCCATGGCTCACGGGCCCAGCCACTCTGTGGCATGTGGGATCTTCCCGGACCGGGGACACGAACCCGTGTCCCCTGCATCGGCAGGCGGACTCTCAACCACTGCGCCACCAGGGAAGCCCATAAGACCTGTTTTAAATTATCCTGATCACATATGCTCCATCACTCTATAAAACACTCTGTAATACTCTTACCACATAGACAAGATTCTAGAGCCCAATGCCTTCAGTCCAAGGCAAGGAATGGAATGTAGCCACTGGTTACCAGTAAGATGCACAGTCATGTTGCATTAGAACAGCGACCTCAGAGTTAAGTGCCTTGGACAAGTTGGTCATGTGAAATAAATGCCGATCTTGGGAACTAGCTTTGGAGTTTTCCATATAAGTATTATTTATTCCTTTTATTAGAGAATTGCAAATACAGTGAATTAAAAAAAAAGTTTCCCTGTCTCTTCCCCCACCCCCCCAATCCCAACCCATTTTAAGAGTACAAATTGCCAGTGGAGCAGCGGGAGAGCAGTGCATTAATGAAGACCTGGGCTTGGCATCTTGCTGGGGGCTCATAAGCACATGATCATTGGTTCCCAGCTTCATTTCTAAAAGACTATAAAACCATTCCAAAATTTGGCACCATGGGGGCTATTGGCAATGCGAACTCAGGCTAGGGGGTCTGGGTGACGATTCCAAAGCTTTGGCAGTGCTGTTTAAGGAAGCTTCACATGCAAACTTCTCAAATCAATTTCCCTAACTAGACTCAACCTTCCCTGTCCCTGGAAAATGGAAGTGGCTGGCCGGTGAGCCCACAGGGCATGCCGGGTGTTGTCTGCAGACCCCCGACAGCTAGAGGCGGCTCAGGGAGAGAGAGCTCCAGGAGGATGGGGAAGGGGACAAAGTAGCCTGATTTGAGACATAACTATTAATCAAACTGCTACTATTTTGCCTAGAAATTCTGTTTTTCAAAAATCTACAAGCCAAAGTGGGAGAAAAAGAGGCAGAAAGGGAGTAAAAAATACACGCACTACTTGATTATAAAGTCAGAAATGAATTAATTCTACAAAGCAAAGTTTAGAAGATGCCTTGTGAACTCAGAGGGAAAGCCATGCACTCCTGCACTCAGCACCATCTAGTAAGACATTTTGCAGGGCAAATAAACACTAATTTACTAACTAAGTCGCTTTTCTCCTTCATCTTCACCAAAACAGTACCGTTTTCATTTTAGACAATCACAGTGATCATAGCATTTAAAAATATCTTTCCATCGTTATTATGAATTTTGGGTTAAGTTAAAAATAAAAAAGGAAAATTAACTGCATACTGTAATACGCTGACACTGCTTATTCCTGGACTCCGGTTAGAGAGTGGGCTTTGGTAACTCTCCAGAATCAGAACGTCCTAAAATCACCAAGCAAACTCAGGCCACCTGGCCTGACTGTCCCATCACTGATCACAACCTGCATGTTTCCCACATTCCCTTCCCAACCCCCACCTCAAATACACACATCCAAATGTTCAGTGCCTCTCAATAGGCAGATACTCCAAACTAACATGGTGGCAGGTATTTTGTACTAGAACATTTTATGGCTTAAAAAAAAAGAAGGAAAAAAAAACGAGGTTCTGATTCTCATATCGTAAATTCTAATGTTATAGTTTACCAAAGTAAGCACGTCTCTTGGGAAACCACTATTAATTCTTTCAGTCAAAGAAAGGTTAAGTGCTCAGAGGAATCCAGACAGATTACAGTCCTTGGCAGCCACAAGGGAATCTTTTCATCCTCCTGAGTTCACTCCTAGAACCTGCTTCAGGAAAGCTCCACAGCTGAAGAAAGCAGGGAAGCGGCATCGTGGGCAGGAGGTGGCCAGTGAATGGGGCCTTTGAGAAGCTATAAAGGCAAATGCTCACTCTGGAAGGACAAAACCAGGTGGACGCCCTGGCATTTCAGACACAGAGGGGTGGGGATGCAATGAAAATCTTGTTTGGCTGTTTGAGCCCCTCAGCCAGGGAAACAGGATGACCCAGCATTTTCTGTAATTAACTTATAAAATACTGAGATGTGAAATGTGACTTTGGTGATAAGAAATGAAAAGCAGCAAGTCTGGCCGCAAAAATAACTCAGTGGTTTGCAACCAAATGTTAAAGACTGCTGCCTTTCCACTGTCTAGCAGAAGCACGTCCCAGTAGTTTACCACCAAATTCCAAAACTTGGCTGCGAACTCTGTACTTGGCTTCTGGGAGCACACACGCAGTTCTACACCGCTGCTTCTCAGAACATTGCTTCAGAGACACTTGAAAGCTACTAGAACAGGAGAGGAAACAATGCACAAAACCGGGCAGCTGGAGCTCAATTTGAGGCGGCAACCTCACCAGCGTTCTCTCTGAATGCAAATAGCAGACTTCCCAAGGGGCGCTGTGACTTATTCGGCCATCGTGTCCTCTATCTACCCTTAAAGGTGGAAGGGATTATGGTACTGTGATTTGCTTTTTTCACTTGGTAATGTAAAAAAATCGTGGTGTCTGGTGGTAAGGTTTAACAGCTGCCTATTACATTAGGTAAGGTGTAGGCCAAAGATTAAGGTCATGCATGATTAGGATAAACACACAAAGACTGGTCAGGTGGTACAGAAAGTCTATTTAACTAATAAAGAAAGTGAGGGAAGTTTACTTCTGCCGTGCAGGCAGCTCTCATCCACCCCGCCGCGTCCCTCAGCCTCCAAGAGCAGCCACGGAATAATAAACCATTTCCAAATCTGTTTCTGCAGGGCTGCTGCAGAGCAGAAAACCTGGGCTCAGGAGGAAAAAGCATTCTCAGGACAGCTCTGCCCCTCAGCACAGGGTGTGGCCACATCAGCCCTGACTCACTGTTCCAATGAGAGGACACAAAGTCTGATGCCTGGAGGGCCCTGTAAGGGATCTTGAAAACAATCGTAAAAGGAGAATATATGGCACATATGCCATTCACTTCATACATGTGACTCTACAGCTATATATTTATATATTTTGAACATTGGATGAAAGAGTTGGGAACACACGAAGAAGCCATTTCCCAGCCTCTCAACTACATTGGCCAAGAACACCCTCTGTTCATCACGGCACATAGACTTAAGACGGCCGGGGATGGGGAACCCCATGTCTGGGATGGATGATCCTAACTGTAACTCCCACACCTTTCACTACATTAAAAGAGACCAGTGTGTTGAAAGTCCTTTAGTCTAAGGCAGCTGAAACCCGAGAGGGTTCACTGCTCTTCTGTTTTGCTGCTATTCCTGAACTTCACCACCATGACTGTTATGTTGTCAGGGCAGCCTCTGTAAAATGACTGTAAAACTATGCTCTTGGCCCCAAAGTGAGGTTCATCCAAGCGGTCCTTGATGAACCGAACAGCTTCTTCGTTGCTGAAAGCATCCCAGAGGCCATCTGATGCCAAGATCATGAACTCGGGCTGGAGCTTGTCCAGGTCAAAGGTCAGGATATCTGGGTCTGGGATGACCACGTTGAGATTTTTCAGGGGATAATCCCCCAGGGATCGAGACATGGCCAGGATTCCCTGGACCCTCCAGGAGCCATTGAAACTGATGAAACCACCTGGAAAGATAGAATGAGCCCATTAGCTTGACCAGCTGCTCTCTCACACCCCGGGTGCGGTCCGCGTGCATCTGCAAAGGGCTGACCTACTGCATGTGACCTATGTGCTCCCCTCACCCCACCTTGGCACTACCAGGAGGGAACAGCGTTCCTCTGCATGGCTTGAGGTTTGACGCTCTACAGGTAGATCCTCAGGCCCTCATCCTTGGTATCTTAAAAGCCTTCAAGACCAAATTAATAAGAATATTGAGGGTAGGAGACATGGATGGGTGAGGGCATCAGTTTTAACTTAAGGACACCTTGGCAGCTCAGTGACTGACAGTAGGGAGCCCTAGGGTGGGATCCAGGGACAGCAGCAAAACCGCACTGAAAGGCAGGTGGAGAATACTACTGGGATCCATCATTAGCTTGAGGCTGCCCTTGAGTGTGCCTATATCTCAAAACACCTCCCCAGATAGGATCAGGATTAAAGAATGGTGTATTTTAGCACAGTTGTTAAAGGCTCAGGCTCTCGGGGCAGACTGCTTGGATTTGATTCCTGGCTCTGTTACTTTTAGCTTTGTGTGACTTTGGATGAGAAACTCTTTCTGATCCTTGGTTTCCTTGGTTCCAAAATTGGGACAGTAACAGTACCTATTTCACTGAGGAGTTGTGAGAAATAAAGGGGTTAGTTATTCCATATTAATCACCTGGCACAGTGCCTGCATATAACATGCATTCAGTATTATCTATTATTATTTTTTCTTTAAGGGAGCTAGAACTTTGTCTATTCGCATATTATTTGTCAGATATTTATTAAATATATATTCCATGCAGGGCAATTTGCAGGCTATAAAGTTAGACAAGATCCAGACCTTTCTATAAAGAAGTAGACAGCCTGGCAGGAGGGAAAAGCCACCTGTATCAACAGCTACAAGCACAAAGCAGTATTTCTTCAGGGAGAGACTAGTACCTGCTAAATGCTGTAAGCAGATGGGGAGGAGGGAGCGAAGATTTCTGGTTGTGATAATCAGGGAGGAGTGAGCGTTAAAGCTGGGCTTTGACCGATGGGTAGGACTTCCATGGGCAGGGATGTACGAGAACATTCCAGGAAGCGTGGTCTCCTGGGCAAGAGCGTGGGCTCTGGAGTCACTGTCCTGGGTCTCAATTCTGGTCTCACCATTCACTAGCTGTGTGTCCTTGGGCACACTAGCCTCTCTGAGGCTCCACTTCCTTGGTTGTAAAATAAGGATAACATCATCAACCTCGTAAGGTGGGGAAAGAGAAAGTATATGTGAATCGCTCAGCTTAGCTCCCAGCACAGAGCGAGCACACAGTAAATGGCAGCTGACATCACTGTTATTGTGGAAACAGCTTAAGGAATGGAGACAGAAAGACCAACGTGTATTTGGCCTAGACTGGTTGCAGCGTACTGTCACACAAAACAGGAGGGGGAGAGATGTCCAGAAGGGAAGGCTGAGGTCAGAGTAGACACACACAAAGATAAGAAAACCAGTTATTGTTCAATAAGCCCTGATGTAAAATATACCCTTGACATAGGTGAGATTAACCTCCTTGGAGATGCTGTCAGAATTTGCTACTATAATCACTGTGGGGGCGGGGGAGGATGGATGGGTACGGCAGGGAAGAGGAGAGAGGATAAAATGGGTTGACATTCCGGAAGAGAGTGCCGGATGCTAAGGTGGCATCTCCACGTGTTCCCTATACACATCCCTGCCTGTGCTGCCTCAAGAGCAGGCTGACTGTATCCTAAGTCCAGGGTCACAGTGGACTGAGATGCTGTCTTCGTAAGGAGGGAAGCTCATCAAAGCACGATAGATGCTCTTAAAACACTGTTCCATCCCATCAACAGAAAACCTGACCAAAGCTTTCATTAAAAATTATTCTGCATCTCAAGCACTGAATAAAATTCAACGCTTTTGGACTCAACAGTATAGCTTCCTACTGTGAAAACTCAAATGTTGATTAGGTTCTGGGCAGAAGCTGATGTGTAGACATTGAGGGTCAACCTGTAGATTCCCCCAGGCAGCAGGGGCCCTTCTTGGGCTGAGACCCAGGGTACCTGAGCTCCCTGGGCAGCTGGGCCTGTGGCTTAGCATGTGACACAGAGGCTACATGCTGTGGTTGTCAGTCTGGGGAGGGAAGGGCTCCTCCCCTGCACGGGTAGAAAAGAATCCCCCCCAAATTGACTATGAAAGTGTAATCATCAACTGATAATCTTCCTTCAAGTCTTCGTCCCAATGTCACCTTAGTGAGGCCTATGCTGACCACCCTGTGACACTCCCCATTCCCTAACCTGCTTTGTGTCTCTCCATAGCAGTTATCACCTTGTAATATATTAGATCATTTACCTATTTTTACTTATTTATTATTAATGTCTGTCTGTCTACTACATTCCCTACCTGTTTCTCAGTTTCAAGATGTAAGGTTGTACCCCCAAGGCTCTAGATGTTGAAAAAGTGAAAAAGGGATTCTCCCCCTCCCCAAACTGAAATATGTACTTATCTTAGGCACTGAGCTCAGTGTTGGGAGTATAGAGATGAACAGACCAAGTTCCTGCCTCAAAGAACTCATGGTCAGGAAGGCAAGACAGATAAGAGGGCCAGGTATGTCCACACATGTGAAAGGTGACCCAAGAGGTCCACATAGGATGCTGGGGAAAGACTGAAGGGGTGTGACAGGGAAGGCTGCCAAAAAGACACCCTTAAACCAAGTCTTAAAGGACAAGGTCGTTGTTACCCACTAGACGGTGTGGACAACACTTGTAAAGGCACAGAGGTATCAGCTCCATGGTTCGTTTGGTGGTTAGTAGTTTGGCACGACTGGAGAGAAGCGGGGTATGGCAAGCAGGGGCCCAAATATCTAATCAGCCTTTAAACTAAGGGCTTTTTTTTGGCTCTTTTGTAATCTGTGGCCACAAAGAAGGGCAAATTCAGTGGCCACTCATTTGATAGGAAATGCTACAAAGTCCAGTCCCAGCTGCCTCAGCAGCAGCCTCTGTACTGATCTACTCATCATTGGGTAAAGGAACATCTCCCCCAGGGGCTCTCCCAGCAAGCCACCTTGTCCACTTGAACAAGACAGCACAAAGTCCTCGGAGGCATTCACAAACTCACCGGCTCTCTTTATCCTCTTCCTTTCCTTCAGCTGGTACGGCTTGTGATCATGAGACAAAGGAATGGCATTCCCATCCTTGTCACACAGGACCCCACGCGAGTCACCCACATTGGCCACGGTGAGGTCTTTATCTGACAACAGAGCAATCAAACACGTTGTGCCTGCAAAACAGGAGAGAGAGGCAATACAGGTCAGTGGTGCTTTGAGGTTGGCCTGCTTCTTGTGGTTACTGGTCCTTCAGTCATTAAAACTACTCCTGCTGGGTGAGAATTTGACTCCAGCCACTCGGAGAATGACAGCCGTTCACTTCAACAGCACTGATCAGATCTGGCAGTGAATTTTCTTAACCATGTTGGAGTCTCACTGAAATAGGCTAGGATAACATTATCATTTTCCCAAATCATTGTTGTCTCTGCTACTCTTGATTTAAATGCATATCACACTTAAAAGGACTCGGAGAGAATCAGAATCAGCTTGAAGCTTCAGACGACTGATATTTATTTTCTGCTTCTTTTTGGTGCTGAGTTTCTGTGAAATCCCGGTTGAAAGTGGGAAGGATAGGGGTCGGGTGGGCTCTTCAAGCAGGAGGGCCTGGAAGGGCCAGTAAATGACAGATGCCAACAACCAGGTCCTATGGAGCCATGGGGAGCAGGGGGAGCAGCCTATACAAACTAGCCTATATGGAGTCTGACAGCAAAGACCGGCGGCCAGAAACAGGTCGGCGAGGGGGGTGATGGGGGCGGGCTGTAAAGGCAGAGGCAGGAAAACCCAATATGAGGGCAGAAATGAGGTCTATGCCGACAGGCAGTGGGGGATTGGGGTGGTCAGAGTCAGAAGGGAAGCAAGAGGGAAGAGCTGTTTGCCTGGAGCCCACACAAGACACAAAAGGACAAGCTCTCTCTCCTCAAACTCCTCATGGAATGAGAATGGATAAAAGCAAGTAGAGCTGCACAATCTGGTCTAGTTGGAGGCCGCCCTTATTACCTGCCCAGTGCCCTCTGTCCAGCCCCTCTCCTTTCTCGTCACCCGCCTTCTGACAGTGTCACTGAGTATGCAAATACCTGCTGAAATGCACAACCCATTAAGCTCTGGCTTCAAACCGATAATGCCTTTCCTTGTTAAAATTATTCATCAATTAGTCTTCATTAATATTTAACCTCCTGATTAAGAAGGTCATATGCAATAACAGAATGCAAACTGCTTTTTATCTGCACAGAATGACAAGACTGAATTCTTAAATAGACATAAAGAATAAACACAGATTGATATCAAGAGCGGGGAGAATAATTAGCATTTTCAGCTATTATGGTTCTATTGGAAATTCCATTCTAAAGGCTGTTTAACTCAAAAGTGCCTTGATCAGAAATGGAAACACATGAAATGTTGGTTAACTCACAATGTCTGATGTGAAAAGCCTTGTGAAAGGAGAAAAGACTAATCTCAGGATTATCAAAGGAAATAGCAAATCTTTCACCTTAAAAAAAGCTGTAAGAATGAAAATGTAAGCACAAGATGGACAATTCATATGATTAGAAATCATTATTCTCAGTTTTTGATATTAGTTGCATTTTGGTCTTCAACCATCCTCACTTTGTCCTCAAGCATCTGATTGTGTTAACCTGTCTATCACGATGAGAGCACAGATCCTCCTATAAGGCACACTCTTGGAGTTTGAAAGGTGAAATGGAGATGCTCCGTTATTGGATGTTACATAGCTTGGGGGCATTATATCAGTTCAACTCTTGGAGTTGTGTCCCTCAGAGGCCCTCTTCCCTTCTCACTCTGTGCACTTCGAGAGATCATGGCCCTGACCTTTGCTTCCACCACCACCTCACCTACAACGCTAGCCTGGTTGACACTTCTGAGGTCCATATCAACTGCCTGCTAGGCATTTCCATTTGCCTGTACAACACGGGATCCAGAAGAGGCTTTGGGGTCTCCATGTGAGGGAGGTGAAGGGATCCACCTGGATGAGCTATAAGCCGTTTCCCCACCCCCATTTCAGCCACAGCAGCTCTACATCCATTGTTAGCTTTATCGGGCTGCTGCATGTTCTTTTTGTCTGTTTTTGTTTTTTTTTTTAAGAGGGGAGAGGTAATTTCTATAGCTAAAAAAAAACCTTTGAAGTTTAGTTGTATATGTGATTAAGAACCACTGAAGGGTTTTAAGCAGGAGAGTGACATGATGAGATCTGTGTTTTAGATCATGTCAGTGGCTTTGTGGAAGATAAACTGGAAGCAGGGGGAATAGGGAGAGTTCATGAGGATCTGAATTAATGTAGTAAACACAGGGATTGAGGGTCAGGGACAGATTACTTAAGACCAGAACGTATAGGTCATAGAGAATAAGGAAATAAAGGAGAGAGAGAGGTCTAGGATAATGTCCTGGTATCTAGAAGGGGGGCACTGGGTGCTCCATGGACAAGCACTTATGGAGATGTTGGCTTGGGCTTTTGGGAAAGGCTTTCTCACTGAAAGAGACATGATGCAGAACACGACCCATTTCTTTGGCCTCCTGTGGCTCCTGTGTTTCCCAGGGCTGTGTCAGCCATCTTGCACCATGAGGGGATATGGCTCAGAGTCAAGGCTCTGTGTCCAGAAGGGGGAGCAGAGAGGTGAGGAACCTGAGTCCCTGAGACATCACAGAACTGCTAACCCAGCCTGGACCCATCCTGTTCTTGTTCTGCAAGACACTAAATGACTTTACTACTTAAGGCTTTTTACATTGGATTTGTTGTTGTTGTTCCTTGTGGTATCCTAACTGGTTCAGGGGCTTACAGTTCAATAAGGTGCTTCTGGGGCTTCCCTGGTGGCGCAGTGGTTGAGAGTCCACCTGCCGATGCAGGGGATGCGGGTTCGTGCCCCGGTCCGGGAAGATCCCACATGCCGCAGAGCGGCTCGGCCCGTGAGCCATGGCCGCTGAGCCTGTGCATCCGGAGCCTGTGTGTCCAAAGCCTGTGCTCCACAACGGGAGAGGCCACAACAGTGAGAGGCCACAACAGTGAGAGGCCCGCGTACCACAAAAAATAAAATAAAATAAAATAAAATAAGGGGCTTCTGGATGAGAGATTTAGAGGGTGACTGCTTTGCTTCACTCACATGTGAAGATTCATGGCCTGTTGATTCCTCTGTCAAGAAGACGATCCCATTGTTTCTATGGGTCTATAAAATCTACCTCCTGATGTGGATTTCAGGAATGTACTGCTTTGAGAAAGTGGAAATTGCCTGTGTCAACAATAGACTTTTAGACCGGGCCAAAATGGGTGAGCCCCAGGTGGCAGAAGGAGAGCTGCAGGCTGTGTTTAGGGTCAGTGAAATGTCACTATTCCCTCTCCATAGAAACCTGCCTGTGTCCTGGGTGGAGCCCAAGCATGATTGAAAACACTATAAACAACTTATTGTTTGGGCTTTGCAGTCTTAGCTCAGGATTACCAGAGACAATTTATAATCTAATCTTACATTACAGCAGAAACTACCTTGTGGCTGAGGAAAACTCCAGAAAAACATTATGCCCAAGAGAAAAGGAGAAAATCACTTTTTCTTTTGTATGTATGAGAAAAACACTGTCAAGACTCTGGTTATTAGTTTTGAGATAAACTTAGCCATCATAGTACTATTTATCAGAAATACCAGCGTCTGACAATATCACTTAACCCTGAACCTCAGGATTGTCTATATTAATAATTTAATCTAGGTGATACCTTAATTGAAAATCTGGACAATATTTTGGAGCTTTAACCTAATAGTCTGACTTAGATTAAAAAAAAAAAATGAGAAAGTAAATTCACACAGACTAGACTTCAAAATCCTAGCTGAGTGAGGTCTGGCAAATTATTTAACTTTTAAGCCTCAGAAAATGGTACCACCATCCACTTAGTTGCTCAAGCTAGGAGACATCCTTAGTTTTTCTCTCTTCCTCATTCCTGACATTCAATCCATCATTAAGTTCTGTCACCCGTACCTCTCAAACACATCTTAAACCCCTTCCCTCCTCTTGTTCTCATCGTGCTGACTGTAGTCCGAGCCACCACCATCTCAGCCAGCATGCTATTTCAGCTCTCCAGGTCCTGCATGATCTGCCCCTGCCCCAACCTGTACAATGTTATGTCATACCACCCTCCCCTTACTCAAGGCCTCCCTTCTGTTGCCCAAACATGCCAAGCTTTTTTTTTTTTGTGGTATGCGGGCCTCTCACTGTTGTGGCCTCTCCCGTTGCAGAGCACAGGCTCCGGACGCGCAGGCTCAGCGGCCATGGCCCATGGGCCCAGCCGCTCCGTGGCATGTGGGATCTTCCCGGACCGGGGCACGAACCCGTGTCCCCTGCATCGGCGGGCGGACTCTGAACCACTGCGCCACCAGGGAAGCCCGACAAAGAGTCTTTGATGTGCGGATCTCCAAGAATTACACTTACATGAAGCTCAAAGCACAGGAGACCTAGACCTTGCTTTCCAAGGCACAACCCAAGAAATCAGAAACCTTTGCCCCAGTATAGAGAGGCAACGGCTGAATGAGCTCACTTGGACAGCCTAACGTGGAGTAGAAAGGACAGCTGAGAACTGCTGGGCTTCTCCTGAGGAAGAAATGGAACTCTCAGGAGCTTCGGAGCCTTCCAACCACAGGTCCTGGAGACCCTGGGTCACCCCAGCAGGTGCCATCCCAACATCCTGACACTTAGATCATCCCTGGGGAAAAGGAGCGGGGGGTGAACACATAAGCTGAACTTGGTATTTACACGTAAGAACCTGAGGAAAAGTCAGGAAATTATGGTATCTTCCTGGAAATGAATATAGCAAGATTTAGTAACAGATCCAATATGGACTCAAAATCTATTACATTCAGTCCTATGGAGACAAATTAAATTAAACTTCAGCACATGTTTATTTTGTAGCCATGTAATGTGTGTGCGTGTGTGTGTGCGCACGTATCTGCCTATCGCACGTTGCACATCTTAAATTTTACCCTGGCATAGACATTATGAAATTTAAATTTTAAAATGCTACAGCTAGTACCAACAATGTTTGCTAACCAAACAAGACTTCCCTGGGCACTGAGTTTGTTAACACATACCTATCACTGAAGAATTCCAGATGGAAGGAGAAACTGTTTCCAAAGCCCTTGTGAATGAAGTACACCATTGGCAGGTCTTGCAGTTACACATAAATTATTTTCAGATGATCTTTTCTATCCAAACAGAACAAAGTCCCGTTTAAAGGGACAATATAAAAGTTGTACAATTATGTTCAGTTAGGATAAATAAATAAAACCAAATGTGATTTGGGGCCGATCTGATCCAATAATTAATTCTCCAACTTGCTTTCGGCTTAGTGGGCTACAAAATTGACTCTAAAGCTATGTCTCCAGCAAGGCTGCTTCCTCAAAGAGCTGATAAAATCCTGACTTTAATTCCATCTGGAATTTAAAAAAGTGATATCCCATCTCTATATCTACAGCCAAGAATATACAACCATGTTCCTTCTTGAAAATGACCGTCTTTCTCCTCTCTCTCTCTCTCACCTCTATGTCCTGTACCTAATAACAGTATAAGATTGGAAGGGTGTGTGTATTTTGACTAAATAGTTTTATGGCCTTTGTTCCCTTATTCAGTGCCGACTGTGTGTAAATTACGAGGCTGGGTGCTGGAATAATAAAGATGAAAAAGATATAGTCCTTAACCCCAAGCACTTACTGCCTAATGGCGAGATGGAACAAGACACTTAGAATCCAGCATGGTAAATGCTGTGACAGTGCTATGAGAGGCTGGGCATGTGGATGGGGGTGATGCCTCAGTCTAGGGAGATAGTGGGTGGTGGGGAGAAGTGCAGGGAGGATTACTGGGAAGAAGTGAGACCTTAACTCTCTTAAAGATGCAATAAGATAAGGAATTCACGTAGCCTAATTTGGTTGTTGGCACAAAGGAGGAGGTAAAGAAAGAATCTGTAGGATAAAAATGAATAAAGAGAGTAGGTCTCTACAGGGGACTTCTTTATATTTCATTTCAAAACAAAGACTAAAACAAACACTTGTTTAAACTATGACTCAATAATGTCAATTCTTGAATTTTATCCTAAGGAAATAATTAGAGATATGAACAGAACTTCACGTATAAGGATTAACCTCACAGAATTAATTTAAACAGCAGGACAATAGACATAACCAAAATGAGGAGATGTATAATGCATCATGAAATATCCAAATAATAAAGTGCTGTGTGAACACTTAATACAGTGTTTCTGAAGAACATACATTCTTCAGTGCTCATAAGTGAAAAATAAAAGCTGTACATAAAATTTCTTTAAAATATAACACATTAGCATTTTACTTGGAAAAAACTGTACATAAAATATTCCAATTTCACTTCAATAAATACATATGTGTATAAATGTATGCAGAAAAATGTTAGAAGGAAACAAAAAGAAGATTGGTTATTAAAGTTCATTTAGGACTCTTTCCAAGATGGCGGAGGAGTAAGACGCAGAGATCACCTTCCTCCCCACAGATACACCAGAAATACATCTACACGTGGAGCAACTCCTACAGAACACCTACTGAACGCTGGCAGGAGACCTCAGACCTCCCAAAAGGCAAGAAACTCCCCACGTACCTGGGTAGGGCAAGAGAAAAAAGAATAAACAGAGACAAAAGGATAAGGACGGTACCTGCACCAGTGGGAGGGAGCCGTGAAGGAGGAAAGGTCTCCACACACTAGGAGCCCCTTCGCGGGCAGAGATTGCGGGAGGCAGAGCGGGGAGCTTCGGAGCCGCGGAGGACAGCACAGCAACAGGGGCGCGGAGGGCAAAGCGGAGAGATTCCCGCACAGAGGATCGGCGCCGACTGGCGCTCACCAGCCCGAGAGGCTCGTGTGCTCACCCGCCGGGGGCGGGCGGGGCTGCGAGCTGAGGCTCGGTTTCGGTTTCGGTCGGAGCGCAGGGAGAGGACTGGGGTTGGCGGCTTGAACACAGCCCGAAGGGGTTAGTGCGCCACGGATAGCCGGGAGGGAGTCCGGGGGAAAGTCTGGACCTACCCAAGAGGCAAGAGACCTTTTCTTGCCTCTGTGTTTCCTGGGGCGCGAGGAGAGGGGTTTTAAAAGCGCTGCCTAAAGGAGCTCCAGAAACGGGCGGGAGCCGCGGCTAAAAGCTCGGAAACCAGAGACGGGCGGGAGACGCTAAGGCTGCTGCTGCCGCCACCAAGGGGCCTGTGTGCGAGCACAGGTCACTGCCCCCACCCCTCTTCCGGGGAGCCTGTGCAGCCCGCCACTGCCAGGTTCCCGGGATCCAGGGACAATTTCTCAGGGAGAACACACGGCGGGCCTCAGGCTGGGGCAACGTCACGCCGACTTCTGCCGCCGCAGGACCGCTCCGCACTCCGTGCCCCTCCCTGCCCCCGGCCTGAGAGCGCCAGAGCCCCCGAGTCAGCGGCTCCTTTAACGCCGTCCTGTCTGAGCAAAAAGCAGACGCCCTCCAGCGACCTACACGCAGAGGCAGGGCCAAGTCGAAAGCTGAGCCCCTGTGAGCTGTGAGAACAAAGAAGAAAAAGGGAAATCTCTCCCAGCAGCCTCAGAAACAGCGGATTAAAGCTACACAATCAATTTGATGTACCCTGCCTCTGTGGAATACATGAATAGACAGCGAATCATCCCAAATTGAGGAGGCGGACTTCTAGAGCAAGATCTATGATTTTTTCCCCTTTTCCTCTTTTTGTGAATGTGTATGTGTATGCTTCTGTGTGAGATCTTGTCTGTATAGGTTTGCTTCCACCATTTGTCCCAGCGTTCTATCCGACCATTTTTTTTTTTAATTTTTTTCTTAATAATTAATTTTAATTTAAAGAACTCTGTTATACTTTACCTTCTTTCTATCTTTCCTTCCTTCCTTCCCTTTTTGAGACAACGAATCGTCCCAAATTGAGGAGGTGGACTTGGAGAGCAAGTTTTATGATTTTTTCCACTTTACCTCTTTTTGTGAGGGTATATGTGTATGCTTCTATGTAAGATTTTGTCTCTATAACTTTGCTTCCACCATTTGTCCTAAGGTTCTATCCTTCCCTTTTTTTTTTCCTCTAAATAATTATTTTTTTAATTCAATAACTTTATTATACTTTATTTTATTTTACTGTATCTTCTTTCTTTCTGTATTTTTTCCTTCCTTCCCTCATTCCTTCCTTCCTTCCCTCCTCCCTCCCTCCCTCCTTTCTTTCCTTCTTGCCTTCTTCCTTTCTTTTCTTCTTTCTTTCTTTCTTCCTTCCCTCCTTCCTTCCTTCCCTCCTCTCTTTCTTTCTTTCTTTCTTTCTTTCCTATTTCCTCCTACTTATACTAATTCTCTCTACTTTCTCTCCCTTTTATTCTGAGCCGAGTGGATGAAAGGCTCTTGCTGCTCCAGCCAGGAGTCAGGACTCTGCCTCTGAGGTGGGAGAGCCAACTTCAGAACACTCGTCAAGAAGAGACCTCCCAGCCCCACATAATATCAAACGGCGAAAATCTCCCAGAGATCTCCATCTCAACACCAGCACCCAGCTTCGCTCAACGACCAGCAAGCTACAGTGCTGGACAACCTATGCCAACCATATAGCAAAACAGGAACACAACCCCACCCACTAGCAGAGAGGCTGCCTAAAATCATAATAAGTCCACAGACACCCCAAAACACACCACCAGACGTGGACCTGCCCACTAGAGAGACAAGATCTAGCCTCATACACCACAACACAGCCACTAGTCCCCTCCACCAGGAAGCCTACACAACGCACTGAACCAACCTTAGCCACTGGAGACAGACATCAAAAACAACGGGAGCTACGAACTTGCAGCCTGCAAAAAGGTGAACCCAATCACAGTAAGATAAGCAAAATGAGAAGACAGAAAAACACACAGCAGATGAAGGAGCAGGATAAAAACCCACCAGACCTAACAAATGAAGAGGAAATAGGCAGTCTACCTGAAAAAGAGTTCAGAATAATGATAGTAAAGATGATCCAAAATCTTGGAAATAGAATGGACAAAATGCAAGAAGCAGTTAACAAGGACCTAGAAGAAATAAAGATGAAACAGACAATGATGAACAACACAATAAATGAAATGAAAAATACTCTAGATGGGATCAATAGCAGAATAAATGAGGCAGAAGAACGGATAAGTGACCTGGAAGATAAAATAGTGGAAATAACTACTGCAGAGCAGAATAAAGAAAAAAGAATGAAAAGAACTGAGGACAGTCTCAGAGACCTCTGGGACAACATTAAACGCACCAACATTCGAATTATAGGGGTTCCAGAAGAAGAAGAGAAAAAGAAAGGGACTGAGAAAATATTTGAAGAGATTATAGTTGAAAACTTCCCTAATATGGGAAAGGAAATCGTTAATCAAGTCCAGGAAGCACAGAGAGTCCCATACAGGATAAATTCAAGGAGAAATACGCCAAGACACATATTAATCAAACTGTCAAAAACTAAATACAAAGAAAGCATATTAAAAGCAGCAAGGGAAAAACAACAAATAACACACAAGGGAATCCCCATAAGGTTAACAGCTGATCTCTCAGCAGAAACTCTACAAGCCAGAAGGGAGTGGCAGGACATACTGAAAGTGATGAAGGAGAAAAACCTGCAACCAAGATTACTCTACCCAGCAAGGATCTCATTCAGATTTGATGGAGAAATTAAAACCTTTACAGACAAGCAAAAGCTGAGAGAGTTCAGCACCACCAAACCAGCTTTACAACAAATGCTAAAGGAACTTCTCTAGACAAAAACACAAGAGAAGGAAAAGTCCTATAATAACGAACCCAAAACAATTTAGAAAATGGGAATAGGAACATACATATCGATAATTACCTTAAATGTAAATGGACTAAATGCTCCCACCAAAAGACACAGATTGGCTGAATGGATACAAAAACAAGACCCATATATATGCTGTCTACAAGAGACCCACTTCAGACCTAGAGACACATACAGACTGAAAGTAAGGGGATGGAAAAAGATATTCCATGCAAATGGAAACCAAAAGAAAGCTGGAGTAGCAATTCTCATATCAGACAAAATAGACTTTAAAATAAGGACTATCAGAAGAGACAAAGAAGGACACTACATAATGATTAAGGGATCGATCCAAGAAGAAGATATAACAATTGTAAATATTTATGCACCCAACATAGGAGCACCTCAATACATAAGGCAAAAACTAGCAGCCATAAAAGGGGAAATCGACAGTAACACATTCATAGTAGGGGACTTCAACACCCCACTTTCACCAATGGACAGATCATCCAAAATGAAAATAAATAAGGAAACACAAGCTTTAAATGATACATTAAACAGGATGGACTTAATTGATATTTATAGGACACTCCATCCAAAAACAACAGAATACACATTTTTCTCAAGTGCTCATGGAACATTCTCCAGGATAGATCATATCTTGGGTCACAAATCAAGCCTTGGTAAATTTAAGAAAATTGAAATTATATCAAGTATCTTTTCCGACCACAACGCCATGAGATTAGATATCAATTATAGGAAAAGAGCAGTAAAAAATACAAACACATGGAGGCTAAACAATACACTACTTAGTAACGAAGTGATCACTGAAGAAATCAAAGAGGAAATTAAAAAATACCTAGAAACAAATGACAATGGAGATACAACGACCCAAAACCTATGGGATGCAGCAAAAGCAGTTCTAAGAGGGAAGTTTATAGCAATACAAGCCCACCTTAAGAAGCAGGAAACATCTCGAATAAACAACCTAACCTTGCACCTCAAGCAATTAGAGAAAGAAGAACAAAAAAACCCCAGAGTTAGCAGAAGGAAAGAAATCATAAAAATCAGATCAGAAATAAATGAAAAAGAAATGAAGGAAACAATAGCAAAGATCAATAAAACTAAAAGCTGGTTCTTTGAGAAGATTAACAAAATTGATAAACCATTAGCCAGACTCATCAAGAAAATAAGGGAGAAGACTCAAATCAATAGAATCAGAAATGAAAAAGGAGAAGTAACAACTGACACTGCAGAAATACAAAAAATCATGAGGGATTACTACAAGCAACTCTATGCCAATAAAATGGACAATCTGGAAGAAATGGACAAATTCTTAGAAATGCACAAACTGCCAAGACTGAATCAGGAAGAAATAGAAAATATGAACAGACCAATCACAAACACTGAAATTGAAACTGTGATTAAAAATCTTCCAACAAACAAAAGCCCAGGACCAGATGGCTTCACAGGCGAATTCTATCAAACATTTAGAGAAGAGCTAACACCTATTCTTCTCAAACTCTTCCAAAATATAGCAGAGGGAGGAACACTCCCAAACTCATTCTACGAGGCCACCATCACCTTGATACCAAAACCAGACAAGGATGTCACAAAGAAAGAAAACTACAGGCCAATATCACTGATGAACATAGATGCAAAAATCCTCAACAAAATACTAGCAAACAGAATCCAACAGCACATTAAAAGGATCATACACCATGATCAAGTGGGGTTTATTCCAGGAATGCAAGGATTCTTCAATATACGCAAATCTATCAATGTGATTAACCATATTAACAAATTGAAGGAGAAAAACCATATGATCATCTCAATAGATGCAGAGAAAGCTTTTGACAAAATTCAACACCCATTTATGATAAAAACCCTGCAGAAAGTAGGTGTAGAGGGAACTTTCCTCAATATAATAAAGGCCGTATATGACAAGCCCACAGCCAACATCATCCTCAATGGCGAAAAACTGAAAGCATTTCCACTAAGGTCAGGAACAAGACAAGGTTGCCCACTCTCACCACTCTTATTCAACATAGTTTTGGAAGTTTTAGCCACAGCAATCAGAGAAGAAAAGGAAATAAAAGGAATCCAAATCGGAAAAGAAGAAGTAAAGCTGTCACTGTTTGCAGATGACATGATACTATACATAGAGAATCCTAAAGATGCTACCAGAAAACTACTAGAGCTAATCAATGAATTTGGTAAAGTAGCAGGATACAAAATTAATGCACAGAAATCTCTGGCATTCCTATATACTAATGATGAAAAATCTGAAAGTGAAATCAAGAAAACACTCCCATTTACCATTGCAACAAAAAGAATAAAATATCTAGGAATAAACCTACCTAAGGAGACAAAAGACCTGTATGCAGAAAATTATAAGACACTGATGAAAGAAATTAAAGATGATACAAACAGATGGAGAGATATACCATGTTCTTGGATTGGAAGAATCAACATTGTGAAAATGACTCTACTTCCCAAAGCAATCTATAGATTCAATGCAATCCCTATCAAACTACCACTGGCATTTTTCACAGAACTAGAACAAAAAATTTCACAATTTGTATGGAAACACAAAAGACCCCGAATAGCCAAAGCAATCTTGAGAACAAAAAATGGAGCTGGAGGAATCAGGCTGCCTGACTTCAGACTATACTACAAAGCTACAGTAATCAAGACAGTATGGTACTGGCACAAAAACAGAAAGATAGATCAATGGAATAGGATAGAAAGCCCAGAGATAAACCCATGCACATATGGTCACCTTATCTTTGATAAAGGTGGCAGGAATATACAGTGGAGAAAGGACAGCCTCTTCAATAAGTGGTGCTGGGAAAATTGGATAGGTACATGTAAAAGTATGAGATTAGATCACTCCCTAACACCATACACAAAAATAAGCTCAAAATGGATTAAAGACCTAAATGTAAGGCCAGAAACTATCAAACTCTTAGAGGAAAACATAGGCAGAACACTCTATGACATAAATCACAGCAAGATCCTTCTTGACCCATCTCCTAGAGTAATGGAGATAAAAACAAAAATAAACAAATGGGACCTAATGAAACTTCAAAGCTTTTGCACAGCAAAGGAAACCATAAACAAGACCAAAAGACAGCCCTCAGAATGGGAGAAAATATTTGCAAATGAATCAACTGACAAAGGATTAATCTCTAAAATTTACAGGCAGCTCATGCAGCTCAATAACAAAAAAATAAACAACCCAATCCAAAAATGGGCAGAAGACCTAAATAGACATTTCTCCAAAGAAGATATACAGACTGCCAACAAACACATGAAAGAATGCTCAACATCATTAATCATTAGAGAAATGCAAATCAAAACTACAATGAGATATCATCTCACACCAGTCAGAATGGCCATCATCAAAAAATCTAGAAACAATAAATGCTGGAGAGGGTGTGGAGAAAAGGGAACACTCTTGCACTGCTGGTGGGAATGTGAATTGGTTCAGCCACTATGGAGAACAGTATGGAGGTTCCTTAAAAAACTACAAATAGAACTACCATATGACCCAGCAATCCCACTACTAGGTATATACCCTGAGGAAACCAGAATTCAGAAAGAGTCATGTACCAAAATGTTCATTGCAGCTCTATTTACAATAGCCCGGAGATGGAAACAACCTAAGTGCCCGCCGTCGGATGAATGGATAAAGAAGATGTGGCACATATATACAATGGAATATTACTCAGCCATAAAAAGAAACGAAATTGAGCTATTTGTAATGAGGTGGATAGATCTAGAGTCTGTCATACGGAGTGAAGTAAGTCAGAAAGAGAAGGACAAATACCGTATGCTAACACATATATATGGAATTTAAGAAAAAAAAATGTTATGAAGAACCTAGGGGTAAAACAGGAATAAAGACAGAGACCTACTGGAGAACAGACTTGAGGATATGGGGAGGGGGAAGGGTGAGGTGTGTTAGGGCGAGAGAGAGACATGGACATATATATACTAACAAACGTAAGGTAGATAGCCAGTGGGAAGCAGCCGCATGGCACAGGGAAACCGGCTCGGTTCTTTGTGGCTGTCTGGAGGGGTGGGATAGGGAGGGTGGGAGGGAGGGAGACAAAGAGGGAAGAGATATGGGAACATATATATATGTATAACTGACTCACTCTGTTATAAAGCAGAAACTAACACACCATTGTAAAGCAATTATACCCCAATAAAGATGTTAAAAAAATAAATAAATAAAAAATAAAGTTCATTTAAAATTTTTTTGAAAAAATTTTCTGAAATCTTCTACATTTAATGTGACTCATTTATAGAAATTATTTCACTTTTACCAAATTCAAGGATTTTTACTTTTTTCATGTTCCTTGATGTTAGGCATTTTTATCCTTCTGAGGGTCTTCTATCATGGTCTACAATGACTTGACTGGATTTTTGGTTGAGCTGTTTGATTTTAGTCACTGAACCGATTTGGCATTTTAGTAACAAGCCTGAGGCTATGCCTCCCCTGTTTCCATTTTGGCTAATGTAGTTCCAGGAAAAGAAGGAACAGTATCAGGGGGAATGCCAGGCCCCAGACTCATCATGGGTATGGCTCAGAAAGCTCCAGGTTTGTGACACCACCCTTGTGTGATACCACCATGCTACATGATTAGATGCTACTGCCCAGAAAGGGACAAGGGATGACCCTAGAGGGCGGAGGGCAGCAGGACCAGGCTGATTCTGACACATTTCCTGCACAGGAAGCCTTGACCAGGGAGAGCCAGTTCCTCAAGGCAGTAGATGGTGAGTCTATCCTTCCTACGACCATTGCCAAATGGGTGTCACATTATTGGAAGTGAGGCCTATTGGGGTGGGGGGTGGGGGACAGGAGACAAAGGAGGAGGAGTCTCAGGATGCCAGAATCTCAAGTCACAAAGGGAGATGTCATTAACTAGACAAGCTACAGTGGGTCAGGCACTCTGCTTGTTGTTCACACATGCCTGACTTTTTTTTCACAAAAATCCTGCAAGGTATACATTATCATCATTATCATCATCATCATCATCACCCCTATCCCTCCACTCTACAGATAAGGAACAAGAGGCTCACCGAGGTCACACGGATTTTGAGTGGAAGAGCTGGAATCTGAACCCAGGTCTGACACCCTCAATCAGGCTTTAAAAATTTTCTCTAAGAAAATTTTATCAGGAGTGTGACAAGGAAGCAGTCAGTTTTGCCAGCAAACAGCTTTATCTAAGAGTTCTTTTTTTTTTTTTCTTTTTTTTTCTTTTGCGGTATGTGGGCCTCTCACTGTTGTGGCCTCTCCCGTTGCGGAGCAACAGGCTCCGGACGCACAGGCCCAGCGGCCATGGCTCATGGGCCCAGCAGCTCCAGAGCATGTGGGATCTTCCCGGACCAGGGCACAAACCCGTGTCCCCTGCATCGGCAGGCGGACTCTCAACCACTGTGCCACCAGGGAAGCCCCATCTAAGCGTTCTTTAAAGTTTATATTTGCTTCCGCTGAAGAACAATACAGGGCGATATACAAACTAGGTATTCAAAGAAACCTTTCTGGTACAGTATGCAAATGATGCATAAAATATTTTTAAAAATTGTTTTTTAATTCATGGCTGAGTTGGAAGATGAGTATGTGATTTTCTAGGGAGGCTAGAAACAATATGAAGGTGAAAAGCCCAAGGAGTAAGTAAGGGAGAAAGAGCTTCTCAGTTTGGAAACACCATCAGACACACACACCTTCTCCCAGGTCTCTGAGGCTAAGTCACTTTGGAAGGGGCTCTGGGGCATTTAGGATGTAATGTTTACAGTGCATCTGAGGGAGGGCTAGATAGTCTGCAGTTTGCAAAGGAATACCAAATACGTCTTCTAATGACCCTGCATGATATTAATTTTCAAACGCAGCCTAACCAGAACTTAGGCTGCGTTTCAGCTGCTCAGTCTAGTACTCGGGGCACCTCCCCACAACTGGGGCATATTCCAGGCTGCTGGCTTGAGCCTCCATTGAATAAAACCTAAAGGCTCATATTTTCCAAGTGTGAAAAGAAAGCCTTAGCAGTTATAAGCCCAAGGGTTTAAACAGACACTCAAGGCATCAACTACATGAACATAACTGATAAAGGAGCTGGCCAGGTCAGTTAAGAACAAGGAGATTCTATAATTAATTAGGAAACACTGGGCTCTAAGTGGGTTTAAATCCCCTCTTGACCCCTGACTGTTTAATATGTGAACTGCAGGAGACATCTTTTGAACTGAAAAATAAGAACCTATCAAGGGCCATAACCTCCATTTATCTAAACACTATTCTCAGGATCCCTGGAAAGTCCTCCCTCTGGTTGATAGCTGAGAAATGGAGCTTCTCACAGCCTCAGTGCTCTTTCAGACCCACCCTAAGTTGAACTGGCTTCTGAAGGCAGTTTTTTCACTGGTCTCCAGTCTATTTTCCAGGCAAATGTAATGAAGTCAACCTCTGACTTGAATAGAAAACAAGGTTTTTAAACATTAAGTATGGTTCATGGAAGTGATTTTGTTTGGGGCTCCTCCAAGCGACTGTTTCTTCTACCTATTTTACTTTTTGGAGTTCCCGAATAAGCAAAAAGTTTGTAGGAGCCACACACAGAGAGTCGGTTGTGGCCTACAGACAGCGCAAAACTGCTAGGCAGCAGGGACCTGAGGTGGGAGGGCATCTCATCATGTGGTTTCTGTGTTGGTTTGGCCTCATACAGCCACTGAAGGAGCTCTAAACCCCAGGGTGGCATTGTTGTCGACTTGCTGGGTTTCTGCCACTCTGGCTGCAACATGATTCTGGCTGAGTTTATAAATGATGCTTATTTGGCCTCTGAACTCCTCTGCTAGCTAGCCTAGAGGCTGAAGTAATTCATTCATTTAGCAGGCTTTTAAGAAGCACTTTCTGCTATGCCAGACATTCTGACACGAACTGGGGGCTCAGAAGCAAAAGATGTAGTCTCTACGAGAAGAAGTCATGGTTTAATGGGGTGTCAGTGGGGAGAGAATAGAAAAACAATTCTACGATGGCCGAAGTTGAGAGAGGCAAGCACAGAAACCCACCTGCAATCATATGAGGAGTAGACATTTGAGCTGAGTTTTGACTGATGAATAGGAGTTAGCCAGACAAAGTTGGTTGGGAGGAAGGCTTGGATTACGTGTATGGATGGATGCTTTATGTGTCTATGCATGTGTGTGTATGGGGTGGGGGGAGTTGAATAAATGAATGAAAGGGGATTTTTTTGTCTTCTATACTTGAGAAGGATTTTAAAAATATTCTTTTATTATGATGATGACTAGGACATCTGATTTAACATAAGTCCAAATATGTCAAATCTCAATATGGAAATTAGTGACATTAAGAAATGTCAAAGCTCTCAAACATTGTCGAGCTGCAAATATGATTATATAGACCCACATGCTATTTAAGAAAATTATGTTTGGAAAGAAAACATGATAAAGAAGCATTCCCAACGTGACTTCAGAATGTTCACAAATCATCCATATGGAATTTTCTGATTACTTAATTAATAGTTAAGATTTCCACCATATGCTATACTGCCCCATTTCAGCACTGTAGTTAGTCAATTACTGTACTTAATTTTGGTCTATTTTCAGTTCATATGTTTAATCTTATAGAGTTAGGGAACACGTGCTCTTACACGTTTGCATATGTAATGTGTAACGGGAAATTCCCAGCCTTGAAAAACTTAAATTAAGAGCACATGCTATATCAGTCCTTTGTTATGATGGCTGGAAGACATCCAGCTGAGGACTTTTGAGAAAGGAGGAGGAGTGTTTAAGCACTACTTAATAATTAAATCTCTAAGGCTATGATTTAGAAACAATTTTAAAGCTATGTATTATACTTCAGAATTTTGATTAAAAACTGCTGAACTGTCACTCCTTGCAAGAAATATCTTAATGTAAAGAAGAAAGTAAAGGGTTACCCAGAGATAAAAGAATGTATTTCACTAAGCACCAAGCCACTGGCCAGCTAACAGTTTTCAAAGTATGATAATGAACTCTGGCACATCCTTGTCGCCATAGAGAGGGTACACAAGTGGAATAACCCATCTTAGACCCAAACCTGGTAGGTTTATACCCAGTTTCCAAAGGGAGTATATGTTGCTTGAGATCCAGGACCAACTTTCTGGAAGTCAACGTTTAAAGATCCAAAGGCTTGCAGAAATCAGATTTTAGCATTTATATTGGAGAAATTTATTTAATTCAGGCTCCATTTTGCTCAGCAGATGGGAAGCGGTTTTGTTCAATGCTTTCTACCTAAATTTACCAAATGGTAGAAATTTAAAATACAATGAGGTATGAGCCTCATAAAATTCCAAGAGAAATTGAACCTTGGAAGTTCCAATGCTAAAATAGCTTCAAATGAAAAAAAATCCATGTCTCCTCCTTATGGCTTCCCCACTCAGTCACTCTGCTTTCTAAGAGGGCAGAGCACCAAGAACCTGGATCATTTTCCCAGGAGAGTCCTCAAGGCTGTCTCTTAATTGATAAGAGGCAGAACCACTGAAGAAAATGGAAGACTTTTCACATGATTTTCAGACTAATTGCCGAAGAGGAGAAACTGGATTATAATACACGGCAAGGAGATGTGCTTAAAGTAAAGAATGAAAAGGTGTTAGGATGTAATCAACTTTGCTTTTTAAAAGAAAAATAAAACTCTCAACTATACGTACTGTTATATGCAACCTAAAACTAGCCCTCTGCTATAAATTTATGTGAGGTGATATGACTTAGCCTCTTGCTGAAGAAATGAAGAAATATGACTTAGCCTCTTGCTGAAGTGTTAGCCACTTATATTCTTGGCAGGAAAAATGGACTTGTCAAGTATCTTTTTAGCTTTAACAGAAATCCCTTAAAACCATGGATCTCTGCTCTGAAAGCCCTTTGAATTTCCAGTATTAAATGCATGTAGAATGCCCTGACTGGTGACCACAGGTTGATAATAAATAGCCAAAGGGACTGAAGGAAATATGAAGGAGAAAAAAAAAAAAGAAAGATAAACAAGAAGGAATCCATACTCTGCATCAAAAATTCCCCCAAGCTCTGCAATGTCTTAACCAGCACCTGGCTGGACTTAACCAAACTCTATGACTATCTCGGTAAAATTCACCATTTACTGAAAGATAATAACAACAGCTCACGTTTATTGAGCATCTACTCTGTACCAAACATTGTTCTAAGTACTTTAAACATATTAATTCACATAGTGCTCACAGCAACTCAACTACTAATACTCTCATTATCCCCACCTTACAGATGGAGGAACTGACACAAAGAGGTTAAGGAATTTGCCCATGGTTACATAGGTATTAAAGAGAGATGGGACTTGCACTCAGGTACCCTGGATCGGAGGTCCACGATATTAACTTCTACAGGGTCTGGTCTCCTGTACTTAAATCCAAATCTTTAAGTTCCAGTTTCTCCCTATATTACTACGCCATATATGCACTCATAACCAGCCATCCCCAGAGGTGAACAACTTATCAATAAAGATATGTCAAGTCAGTAAGTATATCGCATAAAGAGGATGATCATGGAAGATCTCTATACCCCCTCACTGACTTAAATAATTAACGTTGTCCTAAAAGTAGTTCTGTATTTAAGATAGAACAGGTCAAAGTAGATTCTGATCTTCTCTTCCTTAGGAAATCTGACTCAGCTTGATTCAGACTTGTTGGAATACCATTTCCCTTTTATTTCTGTGGTTTCTGGTGATGAAAATAAAAGAGAACATCACATGTACAGCCTATTAACTGGAGACAACCAAGAAATGTTGAAATCAGCTGGCTGGACTGCCACAACCCTTTCAGAGTGTGTGAGACTATAAATCAAAAAGCACTGCAAAAGAGACTAATGTGTTCAAACCTGAAGGATGTCCTGAAGATGGTAAAATCATCCATCAGGATGTCCTGGAACTGGGAAAATGGAACTATCTGTGTAGTCACTTTAACTCTGGTATTCCTAGCAAGGATCGCCATTTATATCCATCCAAGACATGATCTTATTCAGTTGAGAAACATACCAATCATTCTGCGATGACGTAAGTTTTAGCCTTGTACTTCTCTCATTCATGTCATGAGAATCCTGCATCTCCTATTCTTTTGATTCATTCTTTCAGCGAGTATTTCTCTATCAACAACAAAGAGAAGCTGTAAGTATCTTGCCTTTAAATGATGAGACACAACAAGCCCTCTGCACTTGTGAAGACAGTCAAAACAACTTTCTAGAGACTTGAAAGCAATAGTTACTTCTCTCAGAATTACCTCTTTCCCCTTTTGGCCAAGGGGGCCTGTACCATGTAAACCATGAAAACTCCACATGTGTTACACCAAGTTTGAGAGCTTCCTGCATTGCCTGCCACTTCTTTTAGTTTAGGTTCCTTACGTATTTAATAAGGAGAAGCATGCTCAAGCAAACCTGTGAGATGGCCTGATTTTGTCTCAAAGGATCTCATACTCTCTCTCCTCCTTGGGGGTGACAGTGGGCTTGGGTGTGGGACCTTAACCCCATTCCCCAGCACCCAACACTTTAAGGCTTTTCTGTCTACTGAGCCACTCTACTCGGGTCTGTTTGCACAAGCAGTGCAGCAATGCTCCAAGCCTCCAAAATCTCCCACTTTTCTACCCCTTCCCTTTCCACCATCCGTCCCACCGCCCACCCCCTGTCCGCCTTAGGATTTCTATTACCTTGGTTTGAAGATCCTAGGTGTTAGGTGAACACTGAATAATAGAAACTTGATCTACCAACACAAGGTTAGGAATCTGCAATGGTAGGATTTCAGGGATTGTCATATACCAGTAGGATCTATGTATTGAGTAAGGGAATCTTTCTTGTGTTTTTCAAAGTATATCAGGTAGGTGATGACTAACTCCATTTACGTCTAAGGACAGTCCTTGTAATAAAATTGTGAGTCACTTCGGGTGTTCACAAATTGCTCAGGGGTGACCTGTTGAGTGATGGACAACGAACCACAGTGAGAGTAGGAACTCTCTTTAAAATACTGGGATACCCAACCCAACAGGATGGAATGGAGGCAATTTCATTGCTTCCACTTACGGGCAAAGGGACGGGCTCCACTTTACCCACTTGGTTAAATCTACTGACACTACTACAAGAAAGTACTTTAAAAACTGGCTTCTTGTGTTCAAGCCCTAAAATAAAGTGGGCTGGGGGAAAATTAGAGGTGGGAGAGAGACAAAAGGAGAAAAGGCCAGCTCTGTTAGACTTTGCTGTCTCTTCCCCTTTTTCCCCTAGGCAGAGAAAGACGCTACTGAAGCACCCTTGCTGCCCTATTTCACACTCCATGGCCCCTTGACAGAAAAGCTGTTTCGGATGTGACGGCACCATCAGCAGGTGAGCTAAGTAGGCTGAACCCTTATCACAGAGCGTTGCTGTTGCTGCTTCAGGATGCAGAACACATGGCTGCCACCAACAAAAACAGGGAAGAGTGTCATGGAAAGAACACGAGCTTTGTATCGGACAGCCTGGCCTCACAGTCTAGCTAAATGCCCTCAGGCGAGTGAACCAAGCTCTCTTGGTTTCAGTAACACATAGCAAGGCCTGAGAAATTATCTGGCACGTAGTCGTTGATCAGTGGTGGTTTGCCCCCTGTGGTTTCCTTTCACTACAAGGTCACCTTTACTGCCAGCTTGCACCTGTGGTACCTTCCTGAACTTTCTGCCTTAACTACACCTGACCTCTTGCCTAATTAGACAGATAAAGGGCATCTGATTCTTCCTTAGTACTTCTCAGAAACACAAGCCTCTCACCTGTCTGAATTTCTGCTGGAAGGGACCTCAGCGGCTGCAGCTTATGCCGGTAAAGAAACAGAATGGGGGTGAATCATTTTGGGTCCCCATTTCAGGAGGGAGACTGGGATACAGTCTTTACGGACAAGTCTACTTGCCTAAGATTTCTTTCTCCTGTTCTTTTACTCGGAAGTCTTGTTTGACATCCTATTCCTTTTCTGAGGTCTGATGGATTACACCAAACGAATGACCTCTGGAAACCTTCCTTTCTGGTTCAAGGGGGTGCTGTTTCTATAACCTGTGTTGTGATTACGATATAGTAAGTACATTAGGGACCACCTTTCTTTCATTTCATGTAACTTAGGATTTTGATATATGGATTCTGTTTATGGGGCAGGACATATATAGCTTTGAAAAACACATTTGGAAGCAAAATTGTTGGAAGCTTGGGCCCATCTACAAGTCTGACTCTAACTGGTGGTTCTCTAAATACCTAAATTCCTACTTCTGTATCTCCTGCTAAAAGATATAACTGTAATGGTGACAGGAGGAGGTTGCTGATTGGGAAATGATGGAGAGGTTATCGTAAAATGGAAAACAGGAGAGTTTGGAAGGTTTCGTCTGAGATAGGCATGAAACAGCTCATGGTGTACTCTCATGGTAATCAGCAGGCAGGAGCTCAAGAAAGTTTCCCAAGCTTCCACGGGCCAGCTTGGGCCCAGTCTTTTCTCCATGGTTTCCCAGGACCCCAGGGAGGCCACAGGGTGGGAGGTGGCGTGGGGTACTGATACCAGGAATATAATCAAGTCACATCCTTTTATTAAATAGTTGCTGAGACAGAGAGGTTAAAGGCTCGCTCTCTTCCGGTTTCTCTTCACCAGTACTGCCCTATATCCTATGGGACTGTGAAAGGGGTAAATAGATTTTCGTTCATGTGGTGTTTCAAGGAGTTTGTTGTTCTTGTATTTTGGTATGTGTTAGTTTGGGGGAGGGGGAGTGGAAGTGTTTTGAGATTTTTAGCTGGAATAGCGTGAAGAGGGTAAGGAATATAGATAGGATGGTAAGGAGTCATGTTGATGTATCTACTTGTGGCATGTCATTAAGGGGAGCTTACGGCCCTCAATCTTTAACTTAAAAGGTTAACGCTAGTTTAGCTTCTTAATGAGATTATAATATGGATGCAGATCATTTTTCGAAGTTCTCTAGGGGTACTAGTTCGAGAACGATTGGTATGAAGCTATGATTTGAGCTGCAGATTTCTGAACATTGTCAGTAGAATAGACCTGGTCGTGCTGATATTAAGGTTGTTTGGTTTAGGCGTCCAGGGATTGCATCTGTTTTTAGGCCTAGGGAGGGGACAGCTCATGAGTGTAGTACGTCTTTGGAGGAGACTAATATTCGGATTGTTATTTGTATGGGTAGAACCATTCGATTATCTACCTCTAGTAATCGTAGTTCTCCTGGTTTTAGGTCCGAGGTTGGAATTATGTAGGAGTCGAAGTTTAGACATTCGTAGTCGGTATATTCATAACTTCAGTATCACTGGTGTCCTATTGTTTTTACGGTTAAGAGAGGGGTTATTAATTTCATCTATTATGTAAAGAATTCGTAGGGAGGGCAGGGCGATTAGGATTAAGATGATGGCTGGGAGGATGGTTCAAATAGTTTCTACCTCTTGAGCGTCTATTGTATTGGTGTGTGTTAGTTTGGTTGTAAGTATCAGGGTGATAACATAGAGGACTAGAGAGCTAATCAGGAAGACGATTATTAATGTGTGATCATGAAAGTGTAGGAGTTCTTCTATAATAGGTGATGTTGCGTCTTGGAAGCCTAGTTGGAAGGGATATGCCATGGAGATACATAGGATTTTCACTTGTGATTTAACTTTGACAAAGTTATATAAGGCTTTACTAATATCTCATTTATAAAGAAAGACATAGTGGTTATGATATTGGCTTGAAACCGACTAGAGGGGGTTCGATTCCTTCCTTTCTTGATCATTTTGGGTTGACGTATGCTGGTTCTTCAAATGTATGGTATGGTGGAGGACACCCATTTAGTCATTCAAGATTTGTGGAGGTGAGATCTACTGTTAGTATCTCTTGTTTAGATGTGAATGTCTCTTAGATGATGAAAATTATTAGTATAACTGCTGTTAGTGAGATGAAAGAGCCCATTGATGAGATAGTATTTCATGTTGCGTAGGCGTCTGGGTAGTCGGAGTACCGTCGAGGTATACCGGATAGGCCTAGGAAGTGTTGTGGGAAGAATGTTAGGTTTACACCTACGAATATGATTACAAAGTGAATTTTTGCTCATGTTGAGTTGAGTGTATAGCCTGAAAATAGTGGGAATCAGTGGACAAACCCTCCTATGATGGCGAAGACAGCTCCTATTGAAAGTACATAGTGAAAGTGGGCGACTACGTAGTAGGTGTCGTGGAGAACAATATCTAGGGATGAGTTAGCTAGGACGATTCCAGTTAGGCCGCCTACTGTAAATAGGAAGATAAAGCCTAGGGCTCATATTAGAGCAGGAGATCATTTAATATTTCCTCCGTGAAGTGTTGCTAGTCAACTAAAGACTTTTACTCCTGTGGGGATAGCAATAATTATAGTGGCTGATGTAAAATATGCTCGTGTATCTACATCTATACCAACTGTGAATATATGATGAACCCATAAGATAAAGCCTAGGAACCCAATAGAAACCATAGCTCAGACAATTCCTATATATCCCAAAGGTTCTTTTTTCCCTGAGTAGTAGGTTACAATATGTGAAATTATTCTGAAGCCAGGTAGGATTAGAATATATACTTCGGGGTGGCCAAAGAATCAAAATGTGTTGGTACAGGATTGGGTCGCCTCCTCCTGCGGGATCGAAAAAGGCTGTGTTCAGGTTTCGGTCAGTCAATAGTATGGTAATTCCGGCTGCTAGGACGGGTAGTGATAATAAGAGTAATACTGCTGTAACTAGGACCGATCATACAAAGAGGGGTGTTTGGTATTGGGTTATAGCGGGTGGTTTTATATTAATAATGGTCGTAATGAAATTGATGGCTCCAAGGATTGAGGATACGCCGGCTAGATGTAGGGAGAAAATGGTAAGGTCTACTGAGGCTCCTGCATGTGCTAGATTTCCAGCTAGAGGCGGGTATACAGTTCAGCCCGTGACTGCACCGGCTTCAACTATTGAGGATGCTATTAGTAGTAGAAAGGAAGGAGGAAGTAGTGAGAAGCTTATATTATTTATACGGGGAAAAGCTATGTCAGGTGCTCCAATTATTAGAGGGACTAGTCAATTTCCGAACCCACCAATTATGATAGGTATGACCGTGAAAAAAATTATCACGAAGGCATGGGCTGTTACTAGTACGTTGTAAACTTGGTCATCTCCGATTACTGTGCCAGGTTGACCCAGTTCAGCGCGAATGAATAAGCTTAGGCCAGTGCCTACTATTCCTGCTCAGGCACCAAATAACAGGTATAAGGTACCAATATCTTTGTGGTTGGTTGAGAATAGTCAGAGATTTATGAACATAGGTAAAATGGCTGAGTAGGCATTAGCCTGTAAATCTAACGACAGGGGTAAAGTCCTCTTTTTGCCAAGTCCTGTGGTGAATTATCATTTTGAATTGCAAATTCAAGGAAGCAGGTTCAATCCTGCCGGGACTTCTCCCGCCTTTTTTTTCAGGAGTAGATTGAAGCCAGTTGACTAGGGTATTTAGCTGTTAACTAAAAGTTCGTGGGAGATGTATCCTCCAATCTATTCTCCCGCCTTTTTTTTCAGGAGTAGATTGAAGCCAGTTGACTAGGGTATTTAGCTGTTAACTAAAAGTTCGTGGGAGATGTATCCCTCCAATCTAGTGAGGATTTAGCTTAATTAAAGTGATTTGCATTCAGTTGATGTAAGATACAGTCTTGCAATCCTTATTAGGCAGGGGTTAAGTAAATTATACTTGCTTAGGGCTTTGAAGGCTCTTGGTCTGATTTAACCCAAACTCCTATAGTAAAATGGAGAATGCTGGTGTGAGGGGTAAGAGTATTGTGGATAATACAATTGCTGTTGGTAGAAGGGTTATTCGTTTTGTGGAGTGAAATTGTCATTTTATTTTTATGTTGTTTGTAGAGGGAAATAGGGTTAATGCTGTGGAGTAGGTGAGGCGTATGTAGAAATATAGATTGAGTAGTGCTGTGATGGCTATGAAGGTTGGTAGAACAAGAATATCGTTTTTTGTTAGTTCTTGAATAATTATTCATTTGGGTATGAATCCTGTAAGTTGGGGGGAGTCCTCCTATGGAGAGTAAGGTGAGTATGGTGAGGGTTGTGGTAACAGGCATTATATTTCATGTTTGGCATAATGATAATGTGGTGGTGGTTGAGTTTTGGATGAATAATGTGAATATGGTGAAAGTTATTGTGATGTAGATTACTAGATTCAGTAAAGTGAGGGTTGGCTTATACAGTAGGATAGTTGTTATTCATCCTATGTGGGCGATTGATGAGTAGGCTATAATCTTTCGAAGTTGCGTTTGGTTTAGTCCGCCTCAGCCTCCGATTAGGATAGAGGGTAGGGATATAGTAAGTATTAGGTGTAGATTAATTGATGGTGAGATTTGATAGAGGATTGAAATGGGTGCGAGTTTTTGTCATGTAAGTAGGGTTAGTCCTGTGGTTAGGGGGACACCTTGTGTAAGCTCTGGTACTCAAAAGTGAAAGGGGGATAGTCCTAGTTTAATAGCTAGGGCCATTGTTATTAGGATGGATGCTGTTGGGTCGAATAATTTTGTGATGGTTCATTGGCCGGAGTGTAGTAGGTTAATGATAACTGCTAGTATGAGTAGTGTGGATGCGGTGGTTTGTGTTAGGAAATATTTAGTTGAGGCTTCTGTGGCTTGGGGGCTAGAATTTTTTATTATGATGGGAATGATGGCTATTGTATTTATTTCTAGTCCAATTCAGGCGAACAGTCAGTGGGAGCTGATAGTTACGATTATTGTGCCTAGGATGAGGGTTATTAGGATGATGATGAGGATGAATTAGTATGGGAAGGATATAAACCAACATTTTCGAGGTATGGGCCCGATAGCTTGTTTAGCTGACCTTACTATAGACTATAGTGTGACATGGTAGCACGGAGAATTTTGAATTCTTAGGGGTAGGTTCGATTCCTATTATTCTAGAAATAAGAGGGTTTGAACCTCTATCACTCTATCAAAGTAACTCTTTTGTCAGACATATTTCTTATCTTTTATGTTTGAGCGGGGATGCCTGCTGTTATAATGGGTAGTGAGACGTGTCACATACAGAGGGCTAGTGTTAGGGGAAGGAAGTTTTTTCAGCGTAGATGTATTAATTGATCATATCGGAATCGGGGGTAGGATGCTCGAATTCATAGGAAGGATATTGTCAGTAGTGGTGTTTTGACAATGAGGTTTGTTGTGTGTAGTTCTGGTGTGTAGGGGTCGTGGAATGCTCCTAGAAAGAGGATAGTTGTAAATATATTTATTATGATGATACTGGCATATTCTGCTAGGAAGAATAGGGCAAAAGGGCCTCCGGCACATTCTACATTAAAGCCGGATACGAGCTCTGATTCTCCTTCTGTTAGGTCAAAGGGGGCTCGGTTAGTTTCTGCTAGGGTAGAAATGAATCATATTATGGCTAATGGTCATGAAGGAAAAAATAATCATAGTTCTTCTTGTGTGGTGGTTAGTGTGGCTAGAGTAAATGAGCCATTTATTAGGAGTACTGATAGGAGGATAATGGCTAGTGTTACTTCATATGAGATTGTGCTACTGCTCGGAGAGCTCCAATTAGTGCGTATTTTGAGTTGGAAGCTCCGCTGGATCATAGGATAGAGTAGACGGCTAGGCTGGATATTGCTAATATGAATAGTACTCCTAGGTTTATGTTGATGAGGGGGTATGGTATGGGTAGGGGGCTTCATATTGTAAGGGCTAGAGTTAAGGCAAGTACGGGTGCGATGATGAATATAGCGGTGGAGGATGTGGCTGGTCGTAGGGGTTCTTTAGTGAATAGTTTGATTGCATCAGCGAAGGGTTGGAGCAGGCCATGTGGGCCTACGATGTTTGGTCCTTTTTGGAACTGTATATAGCCTAGGATTTTACGTTCTAGTAGTGTTAGGAATGCTACAGCTAGAAGGATAGGGAGAATGAGTGTTAGGATGTTAATTATAAACATTTTGTTGGGGAGAGGATTTGAACCTCTGGGTGTAAAAGCTTAAGTTTTAGGCAATTGCCGTACTCTGCCACCTCAACAAAGCCCTGGTCTTCGGCAGAGTATATTTGCGCTAGTTTATTAAGTTGAGATTAGATCATTAATTGTTTGAAGGCGCTTTTTTGAAGTTGGCCTTGTTTCTCTTGTCCTTTCGTACTGGGAGAAATGCGTGATAGAAACCGACCTGGATTACTCCGGTCTGAACTCACATCACGTAGGACTTTAATCGTTGAACAAACGAACCCTTAATAGTGGCTGCACCATTAGGATGTCCTGATCCAACATCGAGGTCGTAAACTCTATTGTCGATATGGACTCTAGAATAGGATTGCGCTGTTATCCCTAGGGTAACTTGTTCCGTTGATCAAAATTTGGGATCAATAAGTGATACTATGCTTTGGCTAGTAGGCCTAGGCTTTAATCACTCGGAGGTTTTTTTTGTACTCCGAGGTCACCCCAGCTGAAATGGTCAGCCCATATAAAACTTTGTTATCCCTTGACGGTTTTATTTTGTGATTTTTGGGTTGATTAATTGAAGCTCCATAGGGTCTTCTCGTCTTATTTTATTATCCCTGCCTCTTCAAGGGGAGGTCAATTTCACTGATTAAAAGTAAGAGACAGTAAAACCCTCGTGTGGCCATTCATACAAGTCCTTATTTAGAGTACAAGTGATTATGCTACCTTTGCACAGTCAGGATATCACGGCCGTTTAACGATTGTCACTGGGCAGGCAGTGCCTCTAATACTGGTTATGCTAGAGGTGATGTTTTTGGTAAACAGGCGGGGTTTGTGTTTGCCGAGTTCCTTTTACTTTTTTTAATCTTTCCTTAATGCACGCCTGTGTTGGGTTAACAGTGTATTTAATAAATAATTTAGTGTTGGGTTATATTTATTAACTGTTAATTATCAGTAAATTATCAGTTACTGATGTAAGCTTGTGCGAGGAGAAAAATTTCTTGTTACTCATATTAACAGTGTTACTTCTATTGAATAGATTAGTCCAATAATCAGGCTAGGAGTTAATTTATTTATTGTTGAAATTAAAACGTAGTTTTGTTGTTGAGCTTGAACGCTTTCTTAATTGGTGACTGCTTTTAGGCCAACTATGGTTTAGGTTTATATTACTCTCTAGTAAAGGTTGTATCCATTTCTAAAAAGCTGTACCTTTTTAGATTAACAAATATACGTTAAAACTTGATGTGGTTTTTAGTATTATTTAATGTTGAACTGAAATTCCTTTCTTGGACAACCAGCTATCACCAGGCTCGTTAGGCTTTTCACCTCTACTTATAAGTCTTCTCACTATTTTGCCACATAGATGAGTTTGTTCTAGTTACTGCTTGTAAGTAGCTCATCTGGTTTCGGGTAATTTAGCTTAAGGTCTCTTTGCTAAGTTATTACTAGTTAAGTCATTATGCAAAAGGTACAAGGGGTAAGCTTTGCTTTTTTTTACTTTTAATAATTCTTTCATCTTTCCCTTACGGTACTTTCTCTATAGCACCACTGATGATTACATTTCTATCTCCTGTACTTTAGATGTATGGTAAATGTTTTATTTGATTAGTTTACGGTAGTAGCAGTAGAGAGGGTATGGGCTAGGTATAGTTCAAGATATACACGGGTTGTGGAATCTTCTAGGTGTAAACTAGATGCTTTGTTTAAGCTATATCTTGTTTTATCCAAGCACACTTTCCAGTATGCTTACCTTGTTACAACTTGTCTCCTCTTGTATAGTTGCTTAGCATGGGTTAGTGAGCTGGGGCTTTGCTATGATACTTGAGGAGGGTGACGGGCGGTGTGTGCGTGCTTCATGGCCTTATTCAATTAAGTACTCTACTCTTAATTTACTACTAAATCCTCCTTTAGTTTTTAGGTTTCATAAAAACTTCTGTGTGGATATAAGGGGTGTTCTTATTATAGAAAATGTAGCCCATTTCTTCCCATCCCATAGGTTGCACCTTGACCTAACGTTTTTATGTAGGGTAGTTATGCTTACTTTCGTTCCCTTTTAGGGTTTGCTGAAGATGGCGGTATATAGACTGAAGTAGCAAGGGTTGGTGAGGTTAATCGGGGTTTATTGGTTACAGAACAGGCTCCTCTAGAGGGATATGAAGCACCGCCAAGTCCTTTGAGTTTTAGGCTGTTGCCAGTAGTACTCTGGCGAATAGTCTTGTTTTGGGACTATTTTAAGTTTACGACTAAGCATAGTGGGGTATCTAATCCCAGTTTGGCTCTTAGTTGTCGTGTATTCAGATTGTACTAAAGTCACTTTCGTGGTTTGGCTTAGTTTTAATTATGGCTTTTTAAAGCTTAATTAGGATTTGACTTTATTTTGTATGATTCCTTAACACTCCTTACGCCGGGTCTCTATTAATTTGGGTCAATCATATGACCGCGGTGGCTGGCACGAAGTTTACAAACCCTAGCTAACATAAGTTAGTCAAACTTTCGTTCATGGCTTAATTTTTATCACTGCTGTGTCCCGTGGGGGTGTGGCTAAGCAAGGTGTCGTGAGCTGCTAGTGTAGTGTGCTTGATACCCGCTCCTTTTGATCTTTATGATTTGGAGGGCATTCTCACCAGGGCGTGGATGCTTGCATGTGTAAGTCTGTTAAGAACTAATAGAAAGGCTGGGACCAAACCTTTATGTTGACGGGGCTGGCGAAGCCCATCTAGACATTTTCAGTGTCTTGCTTTGTGAAAAATTTAAGCTACATTAACCTGTGGAGTACAAAAGATATTCGTATAATTTCATTATGGGGCTTGTGTCAGATTTAGTATTGATTTACGAAAAAAAATATTCGTGGATCTAGGGACGAAGCTGTCTAGGGGGGTGGTGAATATCTAAGCAGATGGTCAGTTTTGTAGGGGGTAAGGGGGGTTTGGACCCCTATGAGATACAGTTTTTTGAGCCCGGGGGGAATAATGGAGTACTATGTCCTGTGACCATTAATTTAACTGCACACGTTGGTTGTGCTAGTCAAATAACAAATACATACAAGTCCAGCTACAACTTGCTTGACTGTGACGAGACCTTTTAAGGTCATAGCTGAGTCTGTGCAGGCCCCCCCCCCAAATAAAAAATACCAAATGTATGGAATCTCAGTTATGTGTGAGCATGGGCTGATCGGTTATTAATCCATCGAGATGTCTTATTTAAGGGGAACGAGTGGGCAATTTTAAGTTAAAATGGTCCTGAAGTAAGAACCAGATGTCTTATAAAGATCGCCGTTAGCTACCCCCACGATGTATGGGCCCGGTGCGAGAAGAGGGATCCCTGCCGAGCGGGTTGCTGGTTTCATGCGGCATGCTGATTAAGCTCGTGGTCTAATGGAGCGGCCATAGTGTTGGTGGATATAAATTTATTTAATGACATGTACTATGTATGATCAATAATATTATGTAATATGTAAAATTAATAAAATTTAATACGAGCTTTAACTGACCGTATGGAAAATAAATGAATGCACAGTAATACATAACATGTACATGTAAACATTTACAGGAAGATGCTATTACTGGTATGTGGACATACATATGCATGTAATATGAACAACAGAAATGTTTTTAAATAAATTACTTTCAATACTGACATAGTACTGTAGTGTTGTGGTTATTCTACAATAAGCTTTTTCAAGGAATAGTTTATGTAGAATTCCAGCTTTGGGTGTTGGTGGTGAGTTTAATACCTTTCCAGCTTTGGGTGTTGGTGGTGAGGTTTAATACCTCTTCCTTTTTTTTTTTTTAATTTTTTTTATTTATTTTATTTTTGGCTGTGTTGGGTCTTCGTTTCTGTGCGAGGGCTCTCTCTAGTCACGGCAAGCGGGGGCCACTCTTCATCGCAGTACACAGGCCTCTCACTATTGCGGCCTCTCTTGTTGCGGAGCACAGGCTCCAGACGCGCAGGCTCAGTAGTCGTGGCTCATGGGCCTAGTTGCTCCGCGGCATGTGGGATCTTCCCAGACCAGGGCTCGAACCCGTGTCCGCTGCATTGGCAGGCAGATTCTTAACCACTGCGCCACCAGGGAAGCCCTAATACCTCTTCCTTGAGTCTTAGGGAGGGATGAATTTCTCCTTTTCCGGTTTACAAGACCGGGGTATTTTGTTATACTACAAAGACTCTTCATTTTGGGAGTTTGTTTTCGATAAGGCTAGTTACTGGTATTAATACTAGGATTAGGAGAAAGTATAGGATGGATGCTAACTGACCTACAATAATGTATGGGTGTTCTATGGGTTGGCCTCCAATTCATGTTAAGGTTAGGAGGTCTGCAACTAGTACTCAGAATAAGAGTTGGCTAAAGGGTCGGAATATTATGCTTCGTTGTTTAGATATTTGGAGTCTTGGGATGAATATTAGGATGAGGATGGAGAGTGGTAGTGCTAATACTCCTCCTAGTTTATTAGGGATTGATCATAGAATTGCATATGCAAATCAAAAGTATCACTCTGGTTTAATGTGTGCTGGGGTGCTTAGTGGGTTTGCTGGGGTGTAGTTGTCAGGGTCTCCTAGTAGGGCGGGTGTGAACAGGGTTAGTGTGAGTAGGGTTAAGATTCGTAGTAAAGCACCTAGAATGTCTTTGATTGTGTAGTAGGGATGGAATGGGATTTTGTCTATACTGGAGGAAATTCCTGTGGGATTATTAGATCCCGTTTCGTGAAGGAATAGTAGGTGGACGGCTGCTAGTGCTGTAATGATAAATGGAAGGATAAAGTGGAAGGCGAAGAAGTGTGTTAGTGTTGCTTTGTCTACGGAAAACCCACCTCAAATTCATTCTACTAAAGTAGTCCCGATATAGGGGATTGCTGATAGGAGGTTAGTAATAACGGTTGAGCCTCAGAATGATATTTGTCCTCAAGGTAGGACATAACCTACGAATGCGGTAGCTATAACTGTGAACAGTAGTAGTACACCAATGTTTTATGTTTCTTGGAAGGCGTGAGAGCCATAGTATAGGCCACGTCCAATGTGAGCAGAAAGGCAGATGAAGAATATAGAGGCTCCGTTTGCATGTAGGTATTGAATGATTCAGCCATAATTAACGTCTCGGCAGATGTGTGTGACGTATGAGAAGGCAGTTGAGGTGTCTGGTGTGTAGTGTATTGCTAGGAATAGGCCTGTTAAGATTTGTATGATTAGGCAGAGACCGAGTAGGGAGCCAAAATTTCATCATGAAGAGATATTTGATGGGGGTGGGGAGATTAATAAATGTATCATTGAGGATTTTTATTAGTGGGTGTGTTTTTCGAATGTTGGTCATTTGGGTTCTTGTAATTGAATGACAACGATGATTTTTCATGTCATTGGTCATGGTTGAAGTCCATGTGAGAATAATGATGACATACATTGTTTTTATTCTAAGCATTATTTTTGTAATTATTCTTGTGGGGGTTTCTTCAAAGCCTTCACCTATTTATGGGGGCTTAGGGTTGATTGTGGGTGGTGCTGTAGGGTGCAGGATTGTTTTCAGTTTTGGTGGTTCATTTTTGGGGTTAATAGTATTTTTGATTTATTTGGGAGGAATGTTAGTTGTATTTAGTTATACGACAGCTACGGCCACTGAGCAATATTCTGAGGTTTGGGTTTCTAATAAAGTTGTGTTAGGGGGATTTCTTTTAGGTTTAATGATGGAGTTTTTAGTGGTGTTGTATGTTTTAGAGAGTGAGAAGGTGGATATTGTATTTGAACTTAATGGGTTGGGGGATTGGGTTATTTATGATATGGGGGATTTTGGATTTTTTAGTGAGGAGGCTATAGGAATTGCTGCTTTATATAGTTATGGTACTTGGTTGGTTATTGTTACAGGTTGGTCATTGTTTATTGGTGTTGTAGTTATTATGGAGATTACTCGGGGTAATTAAATAAGATTATGCTAAGGGTAATAGTGATGAGGAAAGACAGGAAGTAGAGTTTGATAAGGCCTTTTTGGTTTGAGGTTAGTGTGGAAGCCTTTAGTTGAATGGAGGCTGTAGTTTTTGGTAGGATGGTTTCTATTCAGGTTAGGTCTAGTAAGGAAGTTGCTAGTTTATGGCTTATTATTAGGTTTAGGGGAGGGGGTAGGCAATGTATAATTGTGGGGAAATATCCTAATAAAGTGGAAAATTTAGTGGAGTTTGATGGATATAGGTATTTTAAGTTTTGTGTATAGGTGTTAATTTCGAATGCGAGAATAAAGCCTAAGGTTGTTATTGTGAGAGCTGTTAGTTTTAGGTGTAAGGGTATAGTTGTTAAGGGGGTGGTTATTGGAGGGATATTGTTGGAGAGGATAAATCCGGCGAAGATACTTCCAATTAATAGGCGTTTGATAGGGTTAATTAATATAGGGTTATTTTCATTAATGTTTATGAGGGGAGGGAAGTGAGGTTGTCCTAGTAAAGAAGATAATGCGAGTGCTGTAAATAGCTGTGAGGGAGGTAGCGGTTAAGGTTAGTAATAGGGCTCAGGCGTTGGTATAAGACGAAGTGGCGGCTTTGATGATAGTGTCCTTAGAGTAGAACCCTGTGAGGAATGGTATTCCTGTAAGTGCAGAACAGCCAATGATAAGGGCGGTTGTGGTGAAGGGAAGAGTTTTGTATAGTCCTCCTATTTTTCGAATGTCTTGTTCGTTGTTTAGGTTATGAATGATGGAGCCGGAACATAAGAATAATATGGCTTTGAAGAAGGCGTGTGTGCAAATGTGTAGGAATGGTAGGTGAGGTTGGTTAAGACCGATTGTTACTATTATTAGGCCAAGTTGGCTGGAGGTGGAGAAAGCAGTAATTTTTTTGATATCATTTTGGGTGACAGCGCAAATGGCTGTGAACAAAGTGGTGAGGGCACCTAGAGAAAGGGTTACTGTTTGAATGAGTTTGTTATTTTCTATTAAAGGGTAGAAACGGATAAGTAGGAATATCCCTGCTAGACTATTGTGCTTGAGTGGAGTAAGGCTGAGACTGGGGTGGGACCTTCTATTGCTGAAGGGAGTCAGGGGTGTAGTCCAAATTGGGCTGATTTTCCAGCTGCGGCTAGTACAAGTCCTATGAGGGGAAGATTTGAGGAGTTTTGGTTGAGTATGAAAATTTGTTGTAAGTCTCATGCGTTTATGTTAAATAAGAATCATGCTATTGACATGAGGAATCCAATATCTCCGATGCGATTATATAAGATTGCTTGGAGGGCAGCTGTATTAGCGTCTGTCTGTCCGAATCATCAGCCAATTAGCAAGAAGGATATAATACCTACTCCTTCTCACCCAATGAGTAGTTGGAAAAGATTATTAGCTGTGACGAGGATGAGTATGGTGATGAGGAAAATAAGTAGGTATTTGAAGAATTGGTTGATGTGGGGGTCAGAGTGTATATATCATATTGAGAATTCCATGATAGATCATGTAATAAATAGTGCTACAGGTATGAATATGAGTGAGAAGTAGTCTATTTTGAAGCTAAGTGATAATTTAAGGGTTTGGATGGTAATTCAGTGTCAGTTTGAAATGAGTGCTTCTTGGTTTATGTGAATAAATATTATTATTGGGATCAGGCTAGTGATGAAGGCGGAAAGGGTAATATTTTTTACATAGTGTTGGTACTTGTCACTTTTGTAGAGGTTTGTGTTAGATATTACGATGGGGGCAGTTAATATTAGTAATGTGAGTAAAGCAGAGGAAGTAAATAGGTTTATTACTTTTATTTGGAGTTGCACCAATTTTTTGGTTCCTAAGACCAATGGATAACTGTTATCCTTTAAAAGTTTGAAAAAGCCACACTGTTAGATGTGGGGGGCATGAGTTAGCAGTTCTTGCGGTACTTTTTCGGTAAGTAAGAAGTTTTGATCTTTTATTACTAGCTTCCCAAACTAGTGTTCTTGTTAAACTATACTTACAATAAAGGGGGCCTAAGATGATTTGGGGACAATGATAAGAGTAGTAAGGGAATGATGTGTACGGCTATTAAGGCGTGTTCTCGTGTGGAAGAGGGGGTGAGGTTGTTAATATGGTGAGTATGTTTGCCGCGTTGTGTCGTGATTAACATGTATAGGGAGTAAAGGGCTGTGATTACAATATTTGTTCCTATTAGGATAATAGTGAGGTTTGATCATGAGAAAGCTGATATAACTACAAGTAGTTTTCCGATTAGGTTGATGGTGGGGGGTAGAGCGAGGTTTTTAGGCTTGCTAGTAGTCATCAGGTCGTTATTAGTGGGAGAAAGATTTGTAGGCCTCATGCTAGGATTATGGTTCGGCTGTGGATTCGTTCATAGTTGGAGTTTGCTAGACAGAACAATATAGAGGATGTAAGGCCGTGGGCGATTATTAGAGCGGTAGCTCCTATGTAGCTTCAAGGGGTTTGGATGAGGATAGCTGCGGTAACGAGTGCTATGTGGCTGATTGAGGAGTATGCGATGAGTGATTTTAGGTCTGTTTGACGTAAACAGATGGAGCTGGTTATGATTATTCCTCATAAGGATAGCATGAGGAAGGGGTAAGCTATATGTTCTGTTAGAGGGTTAAGAATTGATGTAATTTGTAGCATGCCGTAGCCTCCGAGTTTTAGTAATACAGCTGCAAGGACTATTGAACCTGCGATGGGGGCCTCTATGTGTGCTTTGGGTAATCAAAGATGTAGACCGTAAAGGGGTATTTTTACTAGAAAAGCTATTATGCAGGCTAGTCATATGAGGATATTAGATCAGGAAGTGGGTAGTGGTTGGGCTCAGTGTTGTAATAGTAGAAAGTTTAGAGATCCTGATGTGTTTTGTAAGTATGTTAGTGCAACTAGCAAGGGGAGTGATCCTATGAGTGTGTAGAATAGGAAGTAGGGTCCTGCACTGAGTTGTTCTGTTTGGTTGCCTCAGCAGGTAATAATGATGAGAGTGGGGATTAGTGTAGCTTCAAATATGATGTAGAACAGGATTAGTTCTGTGGCGGTGAATGTTATAATTAGAAGAATTTGTAATATAATTACTATCGTAATGTAAAGTTTTTTTTCGGAGTGGTTCTTTGAGAAGGGGGACTGGCTTGCTATTAGTATTAAGGGAAGGAGTCATATTGTCAGGATTAAGAGTGGTGTAGAAAGGGGGTCAGAGAAGAATATCAGAGAATAATTGAGATTGTTGTTGAATTGATTAAGTAGGAGTAGGCTTGTAAAGCTGATTAGTAAACTGTGAGTTGCGGTATTAATTCAGATAGAGCTGTTTTCTGATAATCAAGTTAGGGGTATCAGTATGATGGTAGGAATAATGAATTTTAGCATTGGAGGAGGTTAAGGTTTTGTATGTAGTCAGTGCTGTATGTGTTGGAGATTATGACTAATAGGGCTAGTCCGATAGCTGCTTCACAGGCTGCAAATACTAGGAGGATAATTGGTATGCTGGCTAGGGTGGAGTGTGAGTTTAGGATTGTGAGGGCTGCTAGAATGAATAGTGATAGTATTATGCCTTCTAAGCAGAGTAATGTGGATATTAGGTGGGATTGGTATATTAATAAACCCGTGAGGGATATGGTGAAGGCTATTAGGATATTTATAGGGATTAGAGACACTTGGTATTTGTGAGTTTGGATCACAGTCTAGTGGGTCGAAATCACTTGTTTTATTTTAAACTAAGTACCATATTTATCTCATTCTAAGCCCTTTTGGGTTCATTCATAGGCTAGGCTAGCTGCTAGTAGGGAGATTAAGAATAGGGTCATAGTGAGTATTATTTTTAGGTTATTTGTTTGGGTTGCTCAGGGTAGGGGGAGTAGGAGGGCGATTTCTAGGTCAAAGAGGAGGAAAGTAATTGCTACTAGGAAGAATTTTATGGAGAAGGGTAGGCGAGCGGACCCTATTGGGTCGAAACCACATTCGTAGGGACTTGTCTTTTCCACGTACACGTTTAGCTGAGGGAGTCAGAAAGCGATAAATACGAGTAGTAAGGCTAGAGTTGTATTTGTTAATAGTGTTAGTAGGAGATTTATTGTTCTTTTCCGGGGTGCACTGAAACTAACTGATTGGAAGTCAGTTGTACTTGTTAATACTAAAAGGACTATGAACCTCATCAATAGATAGATACATAGAGAAATAGCCATACAACGTCTACGAAATGTCAGTATCAAGCAGTGGCTTCGAAGCCAAAGTGGTGGCTTGATGTAAAGTGGAATTTTATTTGGCGTATAAAGCAAACAATGAGGAAAGTGGATCCGATAACGACGTGTAGTCCATGGAAGCCTGTGGCTACAAAGAAAGTGGATCTGTAGATTCCGTCTGAGATTGTGAATGGGGCTTCATAGTATTCTGATGCTTGGAGTAGGGTAAAATAAAGGCCGAGCATGATTGTGATGAAAAGAGCTTGAAGTATGTGTTTGCGGTTTCCTTCTATGAGACTGTGATGGGCTCAGGTGATAGATACGCCAGAGGCTAATAATACAGAGGTATTGAGAAGTGGGACTTGTAGGGGATTTAGAGGGTGGATACCTGTTGGTGGTCAGCATCCACCTAGTTCAGGAGTGGGGGCAAGGCTTGAGTGGTAAAAGGTTCAGAAGAAGCCTGTAAAAAATAGGACTTCTGATAGGATAAATAAGATTATTCCATATCAAAGTCCTTTTTGGACGGTTGGTGTGTGGTGGCCTTGGAAAGTGCTTTCTCGGATAATATCTCGTCATCATTGGTATATTGTTAGAATATTCGTTAGTAAACTTAAAACTAGTAGGATTATTGAGTTGAAGTGGAATCATATGATTAGGCCTGATGTTATAAGAAGTGCTGAGAGAGCTCCTGTAAGGGGTCAAGGACTGGGATTTACTATGTGATATGAATGGGTTTGGTGGGTCATTATGTATTGTCATGCAAGTATAAGCTTACTAGTAGAGTGAATTTGTAGGCTTGAATTAAGGCGACAGCGAATTCAAGGATGGTTAATAGAGTGAGGACAGTGAATGTGATGAGGGCTGTGAATAGGCTGGTACTTATTAGTGTGAGAGTTGTACTTCCAATTAGATGTAGTAACAAGTGGCCTGCTGTAATGTTGGCAGTTAGTCGTACGGCTAGTGCTACTGGTTGAATAAGTAGGCTAATAGTTTCGATGATTACTAATATGGGAATTAGGAAAGTGGGTGTGCCTTGTGGTAGAAGGTGGGCTAAGGATATTTTTGCCTTATTACGGAAGCCTGTAATGACAGTACCGGCTCATAGAGGAATAGCTATTCCTAAATTTATTGAGAGTTGGGTGGTAGGTGTAAATGAGTGGGGTAATATTCCAAGATTTGTAGAGGCAATAAATAGGAGAACTGAGATGAGTATTAGAGATCAGGTTTGCCCCTTGGGGTTATGTGTATTTATTAGTTGTTTTGATGTAAGTTTGGTTAATCATTGTTGGATGGAAACTGTGCAATTGCTAATTAGTCGATTTGGTGTTGGGAATAGTATAGTAGGGAATATAATGATTAGAGTGGTGATAGGAATACCAGGATAATGGTGGTGATAGGAATATCTTCCTGGCAGAATAGCCAGGAAGGGAGAAATGCTATGGGGTGTGTGTGTGATAGTAGAGTGGGGAGATGGTTTCCAAAAAATGGTATGTATAAAAATGAGCTCTGGGGGTAGTGATAAACAGCAAAGTCAAGAGAAAATGGTAATATATTAAAATTCTTTTCTTGGGGGGCCATCAAGAATGTACTTTTAGAGATTATTGTGAAGTGTCTTTCATGCTTTCAGATACTACTTTTGATGTTAATAGTGGAAATTAAAACTATCCTGCTTGCATATAGCTTTCTTGTCTAAGTGCTTTCATGTACCTTATTTATTTGAATGTTACGACATCATTCTAAGGCGTGCAGGCTGATTTCATATGATCCCATTTTGGCATCATTAGTGGAAATAATTAAGCTTTGGCGTGAGATGGGTAGGAGTTTCAAATCTTAGCTCCTTATTTACTAGTTGTATGACCCTGGCCTTGGCAAGCTATTAGCCCTCTGAAACTCAACTTCCTTATTTTCTCACTAAATCTGGCTCTTTCGCATAACTACCTGAGAGGATGCCTCAGAGGACACAATGAGATAACCTCTGTAAAATGTTGGCCATAAGGAACACTCAATAAGTGCTATTTCCCTTTGTGTGAGACTTCAAATCCATATCTGCCCTTTCACATATGAACTGCCATTAGACTGTATAGTTAGGTTTTTTGTTTTCTGTGTGCTGGCTCTGATGCTAGAATTGAGATGAGTAAACGATAAGCAAATGATCAATATAAATGCTTAAGGGCACTGTGAGTGTAATATAAAACCACAAGTCCATTGAATGTGATGAATCAGACTTCTGTTAGTACAGATGACCTCCCTGAATCCACACTGACCAGAGTCCATCAAGATTACTGCTATTACATAGAGTCGCATGTTAAGGAATACAACCTCACCAGTTAAAATTTTGTAGGGCATGCGCACTGACATTCTGTCAGCACGCTGATAATTTTTTATTAATGACCGCCTCAGGCTTAGGGCACCCTCTCCTAACATTCTGCCATCTGGGAGAGCCTTTCTGTCTTTGGTGTCATATACCCTAGTTTACTCACAGGGTAAGGACGGTAGGAAAAGGGATGGTTATCAGATTCTGCTTTGCAGTATGGCTGGGATTCTTAGTAACAGCTGATGCTAATCTAGCCCCTCTTTGTGCCAACCTGGAGCTGATTTTCTCCTGGATTTCTGGGCCCCTCCT
>NW_006780658.1:2643317-2670345 GCF_000442215.2 Lipotes vexillifer | reverse complement strand
TTCCCTTTCCTCCTTTATCTCTGCTCAGCGTCATTTTACAGTTTACTTTGCAGAAGTTTCTTCCTCCACTGGTTTCCCAGCATCCTGTCCTTGGTCCCCTTTCTTGTCTTCTTCTGTACTTGCCTAGGATGGTCCCAGCCGCATTCCCACCTGCAGCCACACCCACCGGTATCCTTCTGTCTGCCAAATCAGTATTTCCAGATCGCATATCCAACCTATCAGGACTCTGCACTCTGTTTTCCTACAGAGACCTCAGAAATTTATTTTAAACATTTAAAAATTAATTTTAAAATGTCTTTGCTTTACCCTTGCTCCCTATTGATTTAGCCTGAATCAGAGAATGGCGTCAACATTAATCCACATTCAGAGACCTAGGAGTCAACATTGACACCTCCCTCTGTGCCCAGAGCTAACTACCCAGCAAGTCTTGTTAATTCTATCACTTTACTATCTCTGAAATTCCCCCTTTCCTCTTGGCACTCTCTGAATAGGAGAAGAAAACATAGTGGCAAAAAGCATCAGTTTGGGGTCCGATTCCTAGGGTTTCTACTTAATAGCTGTGTGGTTATGAGTAAGGACCTGAGCCTTTCTGAGCCTTGGTTTCTTCATCTGTAAAATAAGGATAACATCTGATTCGTTGCTTAAACGAGTAAGTGCTTGGTATGTAGGCAACGAGGAGCCCTCCACATAGTTATGTTTTAATCAGTTTCTCATCTCAGTTACACCAGTGCTTTGACTTGGTTGCATATAAGATTCACCTGGAGGGCTTGCTGAACCCTACATTGCTAGGCCCTATTCCAGAAAATCTGCATTCCTAACAAGTTCCCAGATGATGCTGACACCACTGCTCCTAGGCCCACACCTTGACTAAAGAAAGGCCTCTTGGCCTGCAACCTTCCCACTCCCAGGCTCAACTCCACCCCATACACAGCCATGTTTTTAAAACATTATCTAATCTTTACATAAAAATTGCTTGAACTTCCTAGCAATTGCTAAGCACTTTTTCTGTGGTCAGACATACTTCTAAGTAAGTGCTTGACATGAATGAACTTATTTAAAGCTGAGAACAGCTTGTGAGATACATATCTCCATTCTACAGATGAGGAAACCGAAGCACAGAGAACTTAAGGAACCTGTCTAAGGTGACACAGGTAGTAAGTTTCAGAGACAGAATTTTTTTTTTTTTTTGCGGTACACGGGCCTCTCACTGCTGTGGCCTCTCCCATTGCGGAGCACAGGCTCCAGACGCGCAGGCTCAGCGGCCATGGCTCACGGGCCTAGCCACTCCGTGGCATGTGGGATCTTCCCGGACTGGGGCACGAACCCGTGTCCCCTGCACCGGCAGGCGGACTCTCGACCACTGCGCCACCAGGGAAGCTCTCAGAGATAAAATTTGATACCAAACTCCAGCCGTTGGCTCCAGAGGCCAGAATCTTAAACATTATAATCACTGCCTTTCTGCCCTGTCATTTCCTCATCTTAACATTCTCCAAAAAACAAGTCTATGGGATTTAAATCCATCCCTTTGCATGGCCTATGTGACTCCCAGGTGCCCTTTTTTTTTTTACATCTTTATTGGAGTATAATTGCTTTACAATGGTGTGTTAGTTTCTGCTTTATGACAAAGTGAATCAGTTATACATATACATATGTTCCCATATCTCTTCCCTCTAGCATCTCCCTCCCTCCCACCCTCCCTATCCCACCCCTCCAGGAGGTCACAAAGCACCGAGCTGATCTCCCTGTGCTATGCGGCTGCTTCCCACTAGCTATGTACCTTACATTTGGTAGTGTATATATGTCCATGCCTCTATCTCACTTTGTCACAGCTTACCCTTCCCCCTCACCATATCCTCAGGTCCATTCTCTAGTAGGTCTGTGTCTTTATTCCTGTCTTACCCCTAGGTTCTTCATGACATTTTTTTTTCTTAAATTCCATATATATGTGTTAGCATACGGTATTTGTCTTTCTCTTTCTGACTTACTTCACTCTGTATGACAGACTCTAGGTCTATCCACCTCATTACAAATAGCTCAATTTTGTTTCTTTTTATGGCTGAGTAATATTCCATTGTATACGTGTGCCACATCTTCTTTATCCATTCATCCGATGATGGACACTTAGGCTGCTTCCATGTCCAGGCTATTGTAAATAGAGCTGCAATGAACATTTTGGTACATGACTCTTTTTGAATTATGGTTTTATCAGGGTATATGCCCAGTAGTGGGATTGCTGGTTCATATGGTAGTTCTATTTGTAGTTTTTTAAGGAACCTCCATACTGTTCTCTATAATGGCTGTACCAATTCACATTCCCACCAGCACTGCAAGAGTGTTCCCTTTTCTCCACACCCTCTCTAGCATTTATTGTTTCTAGATTTTTTGATGATGGCCGTTCTGACTGGTGTGAGATGATATCTCATTGTAGTTTTGATTTGCATTTCTCTAATGATTAGTGATGTTGAACATTCTTTCATGTGTTTGTTGACAGTCTGTATATCTTCTTTGGAGAAATGTCTATTTAGATCTTCTGCCCATTTTTGGATTGGGTTGTTTGTTTTTTTGATATTGAGCTGCATGAGCTGCTTATAAATTTTGGAGATTCATCCTTTGTCAGCTGCTTCATTTGGAAATATTTTCTCCCATTCTGAGGGTTGTCTTTTGGTCTTGTTTATGGTTTCCTTTGCTGTGCAAAAGCTTTGAAGTTTCATTAGGTCCCATTTGTTTATTTTTGTTTTTATTTCCATTTCTCTAGGAGGTGGGTCAAAAAGGATCTTGCTGTGATTTATGTCATAGAGTGTCCTGCCTATGTTTTCCTCTAAGAGTTTGATAGTTTCTGGCCTTACATTTAGGTCTTTAATCCATTTTGAGCTTATTTTTGTGTATGGTGTTAGGGAGTGATCTAATCTCATTCTTTTGCATGTAGCTGTCCAGTTTTCCCAGCACCACTTATTGAAGAGGCTGTCCTTTCTCCACTGTACATTCTTGCCTCCTTTATCAAAGATAAGGTGACCATATGTGCGTGGGTTTATCTCTGGGCTTTCTATCCTGTTCCATTAATCTATATTTCTGTTTTTGTGCCAGTACCATACTGTCTTGATTACTGTAGCTTTGTAGTATAGTCGGAAGTCAGGGAGCCTGATTCCTCCAGCTCCGTTTTTTGTTCTCAAGATTGCTTTGGCTGTTTGGGGTCTTTTGTGTTTCCATACAAATTGTGAAATTCTTTGTTCTAGTTCTGTGAAAAATGCCATTGGTAGTTTGATAGGGATGGCATTGAATCTGTAGATTGCTTTGGGTAGTAGAGTCATTTTCACAATGTTGATTCTTCCAATCCAAGAACATGGTATATCTCTCCATCTATTTGTATCATATTTAATTTCTTTCATCATTGTCTTATAATTTTCTGCATACAGGTCTTTTGTCTCGTTAGGTAGGTTCATTCCTAGATATTTTATTCTTTTTGTTGCATTGGTAAATGGGAGTGTTTTCTTGATTTCATTTTCAGATTTTTCATCCTTAGTGTATAGGAATGCCAGAGATTTCTGTGCATTAATTTTGTATCCTGCTACTTTACCAAATTCATTGATTAGCTCTAGTAGTTTTCTGGTAGCATCTTTAGGATTCTCTATGTATAGTATCATGTCATCTGCAAACAGTGACAGCTTTACTTCTTCTTTTCTGATTTGGATTCCTTTTATTTCCTTTTCTTCTCTGACTGCTGTGGCTTAAACTTCCAAAACTATGTTGAATAAGAGTGGTGAGAGTGGGCAACCTTGTCTTGTTCCTGATCTTAGTGGAAATGCTTTCAGTTTTCCTTTTGCACCACCACTACGTTGTTCCCTGACCTCTGACTGGTTACAAACTGGTTTGTCAAGTACACTTTACCCCGCATGAAACACCTCCCTACCAACTCCTCCTCATTCTTTTTAAAGCTCAGCTAAGATAGTACCTTCTTTGAGAAGTCTTCCCCACCAGCTGAGGATTAAAAGCCCTTCTTTTGTGAAACTTCCCCTAGCACTTAGCACTTAGCTCTCTTGAAGCTATTCCACACACACCTGCTTACTTGTTGGACCCTTCACCAAAGAGTGAAGTTCAGGGCAGGGCAGACTCTTGTCAGTGCACCTAGAAGGCAGTTAAAAATCATCTGTTAATGAGTGAATGTAAATTACATCCAGTGGCACTTTCAGGCTCTCTTCTCTTAATTCCTCAGTGGGTTCCTTCTTTGGGCTCCTTCAGGCTTGTGTGAAAATCAGTCTTGATGCCATTTCTTTAAAAAAGATTTTATTTATGTTTATTGTTGAGTATTTCCCTTAAGGATAAACCATAAAATGTAACAAATATCCATATACCTACTATGCAGCATTTGTTTGTTTCTTTTTAATTGAAATATAGATTAATAATATTGTGTTAGTTTCAGGTATATAGCGAAGTGATTCAGTTATATATTTTTCAGATTAATTTCCATTATAGATTTATTACAAGACACTGAATATACTTCTCTGTGCTATATGGTAAATACTTGTTGCTTATCTATTTTGTTGTTGTTGTTGTTTTGCGGTACACGGGCCTCTCACTGTTGTGGCCTCTCCCGTTGCGAAGCACAGGCTCCGGACATGGAGCCTCAGCGGCCATGGCCCACGGGCCCGGCCACTCCACAGCACGTGGGATCTTCCCGCACCGGGGCACGAACCCATGTCCCCTGCATCGGCAGGCCGACTCTCAACCACTGCGCTACCAGGGAAGCCCATCTATTTTATGTATAGTAGTTTGTTAGTCCCACACACCTAAATTGTCCCTCCCCCATCCCTTTTGGTAATCATAAGTTGGTTTTCTATGTCTGTGAGTCTGTTCCTGTTTTGTATATAGATTCATTTTTATTATTTTTTAGATTGTACATACAAGTGATATTATATTTGTCTTTCTCTGACTTACTTAAGATGATATTCTCTAGGTCTATCCATGTTGCTCCAAATGACAATATTTCCTTCTTTTTTATGGCTAATATTCCATTTTGTGTGTGTGTGTGTGTGTGTATACACCACATCTCCTCAACCAATTGTCTGTTGCTGGGACCTGGGTTGTTTCCATGTCCTGGCTATTGTAAACAGTGCTGTTATGAACACTGGGGTGCATGTATCTTTTCAAATTAATTTGCCTTTTTTCCGGATATATGCCCAGGAGTGGGATTGCTGGATCACATGGTAGCTCTATTTTAGATTTTTAAGGAACCTCCATACTGTTTTCCATAGTGGATACACCAACTTACATTTTCACCAACAGTGTAGGAGGGTTCCCTTTTCTCCACACCCTTCCCAGCATTTATTATTTGTAGACTTTTTAATGATGGCCATTCTGACCGGTGTGAGGTGATACTTCATTATAGTTTTGATTTGCATTTTTCTAATAACTAGCAACGTTGAGCATCTTTTCATGTGCCTGTTGGTCATATGTATGTCTTGTTTGGAGAGGTGTCTGCTTAGGTCTTCTGCCCATTTTTTTTTTTTTTTTTTTTTTGCGGTACGCGGGCCTCTCACTGTTGTGGCCTCTCCCGTTGCGAAGCACAGGCTCCAGATGCGCAGGCTCAGTGGCCGTGGCTCATGGGCCCAGCCACTCTGTGGCATGTGGGATCTTCCCGGACCAGGGCATAAACCCATGTCTCCTGCATCAGCAGGCTGACTCTCAACCACTGCGCCACCAGGGAAGCCTGCCCATTTTTTGATTGGGTGTTTTTTTTGATTTTGAGTTGTATGAGTTGTATTTTGGATATTAAGCCCTTGTAAGTCACCATTTGCAAATAATTTCTCTCATACAGTAGGTTGTCTTTTTGTTGATGGTTTCCTTTGCTGTGCAAAAGCTTTTAAGATCGATTAGGTCCTACTTGTTAATTTTTGCTTTTATTTCTTTTGCCTAGGGAGACTGACCTAAGAAAATATTGCTACGATTTATGTCTGAGAATGTTTTGCCTATGTTCTTTTCTAGGAGTTTTATGGTATCATGTCTTATATTTAGGTCTTCAAGACATTTTATCTTTGTGTATGGTGTGAGGGAGCGTAATTCACTGATTTACATACAGCTCTCAAGCTTTCCCAACACCACTTGCTGAAGAGACTTTCTCCCCATTGTATATTATTGCCTTCTTTGTTGTAGATTAATTGACTGTAGGTGTGTGGGTTTATATCTGGGCTCTCTATTCTTTTCCACTGATCTATGTGTCTGTTTTTGTGCCAATACCATGCTGTTTTGATTAATGTAGATTTGTAGTATTGTCTAAAGTCTGGGAGGGTTATGCCTCCAGCTTTGTTCTTTTTCCTCAGGATTGCTTTGACAATTCTGGGTCTTTTGTGGTTCTGTGTAAAATTTATGATTATTCTACTTCTGTGAAAAATGTCATGGGTATTTTGATAGGGATGACAATAAGTCTGTAGATTGCTTTGGGTAGTCTGGCTATTTTAACAATATTAATTCTTCCAATCCAAGAGCATGGGATATCTTTCCATTTCTTTGAATCATCTTCAGTTTCCCTGATCAGTGTCTTATAGTTTTCAGTGTAGTGTAGTTTTCCCATCCTTGGTTAAGTTTACTCCTAGTTATTTTATTTTTTTGGTGTGATTTTAAACAGGATTTTATTTTTTACTTTCTCTTTCTGATATTTCATTGTTAAAGAAATGCAATGGTTCTCTGAATGTTAATCTTGTATCCTGCTACCTTGCTGAAGTCATTTATTCTAATAGTTTTTGTGTGGAGTCTCTAGGGTTCTATATATAGATTATCATGTTATCTGCAGATAGTGACAGTTTTACCTCTTCCCTTCCAGTTTGGATAACTTCTGTGTCTTTCTTTTCTCTGACTGAATTGGCTAAGACTTCAAATACTATGTTGAATAGACATGGTGAGAGGGGACATCCTTGTCTTGTTCCTAAATTTAGTGGGAAGGCTTTCAGCTTTTTACCACTGACTATTATGTTGGCAGTGCATTTGTCATATATGGCTTTTATTATGTTGATACGTTTCTTCTATACCCACTTTGGTGAGAGTTTTTTTTATCATGAATGGATGTTGAATTTTGTCAAATACTTTCTCTGGGTCTACTGAAATGATCATGTGGTTTTTGTCTTTTTGTTAATGTGGTGTATCACAATGATTAATTTTACATATATTCGATCATTCTTTTGCCCCTAGGATGAATCCAGTTTGATCATGGTATACGATCCTTTTTGCATACTGTTGAATTTGGATTCCTAATACTTTGATGAATATATATGCAAAAATCTTCAACAAAGACATTGGCCTGTAATTTTCCCTTTTGTAGTCTCTGTCTGGTTTTGGTACCAGGGTGGTAGTAGCTTCATAGAATGAATTTGGGAATGTTCCCACCTCTTCAATCTTTTGGAATAGTTTGACAAGAATAGGTGTAAGTTCTTCTTTGTATGTTTGGTACAATTCCCCAGTGAGGCCCTCTGGTCCTGGACTTTTGTTTGCAGGGAGTTGTTGTTGTTGTTGTTGTTTTTTATTTGGTTTATTTGTTTACAGATTGGCCTGTTCAAATTATCTGTTTCTCCTTGACTCAGTTTTGGCAGGCTGTATCTTTGTAGAAACTTGTCCATATCTTCTTGGCTGTCCAATTTGTTGGCATATAACTGTTCATAGTATTCTCTTATGATTTTTTTGTATTTCTGCAGTATCAATTGTTATTTCTCCTCTTCAGTTTCTTAACTTATTTTGGTCCTCTTTCTTTTCTTCTAGGTGAGCCTGACTAGAAGTTTGTTGATTTTATCTTTTCAAAAAACCAGCTCTTGCTACATAGCTTCAAGATGGCCGAGGAGTAAGATGTAGAGATCACCTTCCTCTGACAAATACATCAAAAATACATCTACATGAGGAACAACTCCTCCAGAACACCTACTAAACGCTGGTAGAACATCTCAGACTCCCCAAAAGGCAAGAAACTCCCCATGTACCTGGGTAGGGCAAAAGAAAAAAGAAAAAACAGAGACAAAAGAATAGGGATGGGACATGCACCTCTGTGAGGGAGCTGTGAAGGAGGAAAAGTTTCCACAAACTAGAAAGCCTCTCCACTGGCAGAGATGGGGTGGGCAGGGGTGAAGCTTCAGAGCCACAGAGGAGAGAGCAGCAACAGGGGAGCAGAGAGCAAAGTGGAGAGATTCCCGCACAGAGGATTGGTGCCGACCAGCACTCACCAGCCGGAGAGGCTTGTCTGCTCACCGGCCAGGGCAGGTGGGGGCTGGGAGCTGAGGCTCGGGCTTTGGAGGTCAGATCCCAGGGAGAGGACTAGGGTTGGCTGTGTGAACACAACCTGAAGGGGGCTAGTGTGCCACAGCTAGCCGAGAGGGAGTCTGGGGAAGAGTCTGGACCTGCCTAAGAGGCAAGAGACCATTGTTTCAGGGTGCGAGAGGAAAGGGGATTCAGAGAACTGCCTAAATGAGCTCCAGAGACAGGCGTGAGCCGCAGCTATCAGCACGGACCCAGAGACAGGCATGAAACGCTAAGGCTGCTACTGCAGCCACCAAGAAACCTGTGTGCAAGCACAGGTCACTATCCACACCTCCTCTCCTGGGAGCCTGTGCATCCTGCCACTGCCAGGGTCCCGTGATCCAGGTACAACATCCCCGGGAGAACACACGGTGCGCCTCAGGCTGTTGCAATGTTGCAACATTACGCCTGCCTCTGCCACCACAGGCTCGCCCCCCATTCCGTACCCCTCCCTGCTGCGGGCCTGAGTGAGCCAGAGTGCCCGAATCAGCGGCTCCTTTAACCCCATCCTCTCTGGGCAAAGAACAGACGCCCTCAGGTGACCTATGTGCAGAGGCGGGGCCAAATCCAAAGCTGAACCCCAGGAGCTGTGCAAACAAACAACGAAGAGAAAGGGAAATTTCTCCCAACAGCCTCAGGAGCACTGGATTAAATCTCCACATGTACCCTGCATCTGTGGAATACATGAATAGACACTGAATCATCCCAAAATTGAGGTGGTGGACTTTGGGAGCAACTGTAGACTTGGGGTTTGCTTTCTGCATCTAATTTGTTTCTGGTTTTATGTTTATCATCTTAGTTTAGTATTTACAGCATATTATCACTGGTAGATTTGTTTATTGATTTGGTTACTCTCTCTTTTTTTATATATATATTTTGTCCCTTTCTCTCCTTTTGTTGAGTGTGTTATGTGTATGCTTCTTTGTAATTTTATCTGTACAGCTTTGCTTTTACCATTAGTCGTAGGGTTCTGTCTAACCGTTTTGGATTTTTTTTTTTTTAGTATGCTTTTTAGCACTTATTATCATTGGTGGATTTGTTTTTTGGTTTGGTTGCTCTAGTCTTTCTTTTTTATTAAATACTTTTAATGATTTTTTTATTTTAATAACTTTATTTTCTTTTTTCTTTCTTTCTTTCTTTTTTTTCCTCACTATTCTGAGCCACGTGGCTGACACAGTCTTGGTGCTCCAGCTGGGTGTCAGGCCTGAGCCTCTGAGGTGGGAGAGCCAAGTTCAGGACAGTGGTCCACAAGAGACCTCCATCTCAACGCTAAGACCCAGCTCCACTCAACAATCAGCAAGCTACAGTGCTGGACACCCTATGCCAAACAACTAGCAAGACAGGAAAACAACCCCACCCACTAGCAGAGAGGTCGCCTAAAATCATAATGTCACAGACGACACCGCAAAACACACCACCAGATGCAGTCCTGCCCACCAGAAAGACAAGATTCAGTCTCATCCACCAGAACACAGGCACCAGTCCTCTCCACCAGGAAGCCTATAAAACCCACTGAACCAAACTTACCCACAGGTGGCAGACACCAGAAACAACGGTGTCCACCAGAACCTGCAGCCTGAGAAAAGGAGACCCCAAACACAGTAAGTTAAGCAAAATGAAAAGACAGAGGAACACACAGCAGATGAAGAAGCAAGGTAAAAACCCACCAGACCAAACAAATGAAGAGAAAATAGGCAGTTTACCTGAAAAAGAATTCACAGTAAGGATAGTAAAGATGCTCAAAATCTTGGAAATAGAATGGAGAAAATACAAGAAATGTTTAACAAGGACCTAGAAGAACTAAAGAGCAAACAAACAATGATGAACAACACAATAAATGACATTGAAAATTCTCCAGAAGGAATCAACAGCAGAATAACTGAGGCAGAAGAATGGATAAGTTACCTGTGATAAAATAGTGGAAATAACTACCACAGTGCAGAATAAAGAAAAAAGAATGAAAAGAATTGAGGACAGCCTCAGAGATCTCTGGGACAACATTAAACACACCAACATTCGAATTATAGGGGTCCTGGAAGAAGAAAAGAAAAAGAAAGGGACTGAGAAAATATTTGAAAAGATTATAGTTGAAAACTTCCCTAATATGGGAAAGGAAATAGTCAATCAGATCCAGTAAGTGCAATGAGTCCCATACAGGATAAATCCAAGGAGAAACACACGAAGACATATATTAATCAAACTACCAATAATTAAATACAAAGAAAAAATATTAGAAAGCAGAAAGGGAAAAACAAGAAATATCACACAAGGGAATCCCCATAAGGTTAACAGCTGATCTTTCAGCAAAAACTCTGCAAGCCAGAAAGGAGTGGCAAGACATATTTAAAGTGATGAAAGGGAAAAACCTACAACCAAGATTACGCTACCCAGCAAGGATCTCGTTCAGATTCGATGGAGAAATTAAAATCTTTACAGACAAGCAAAAGCTAAGGGAATTCAGCACCACTAAACCAGCTTTACAACAAATGCTAAAGGAACTTCTCTAGGCAAGAAACACAAGAAAATGAAAAGACCTACAATAAGAATCCCCAAACAATTAAGAAATGGTAATAGGAACATACATATCAATAACTACTTTAAACATAAATGGATTAAATGCTCCAACCAAAAGACACAGACTGGCTGAATGGATATAAAAACAAGACCCATATATATGCTGTCTACAAGAGACCCACTTCAGACCTAGGGACACATACAGACTGAAAGGGAGGGGATGGAAAAAGATATTCCATGCAAATGGGAAACCAAAAGAAAGCTGGAGTAGCAAATCTCATATCAGACAAAATACACTTTAAAATAAAGACTATTACAAGACACAAAGAAGGACACTACAGAATGATCAAGGGATCAATCCAAGAAGAGGATATAACAATTGTAAATATTTATGCACCCAATGAAGGAGCACCTCTATACATAAGGCAAATGCTAACAGCCATAAAAGGGGAAATTGACAGTAACACAATCATGGTAGGGGACTTTAACACCCCACTTTCACCAATGGACTGATCATCCAAAATGAAAATACATAAGGAAACACAAGCTTTAAATGATATATTAAACAAGATGGACTTAATTGATATTTATAGGACATTCCATCCAAAAACAACAGAATACACTTTCCTCTCAAGTGCTCATAGAACATTCTCCAGGACAGATCATATCTTGGCTCACAAATCAAGCCTTGGTAAATTTAAGAAAATGGAAATCGTATCAAGTATCTTTTCTGACCACAATGCTATGAGACTAGATATCAATTATAGGGAAAAATCTGTAAAAAATACAAACACATGGAGGCTAAACAATACACTACTAAATAACCAAGAGATCACTGAAGAAACCAAAGAGGAAGTCAAAAAATACCTAGAAACAAATGACAGTGAAAACACGATGGCCCAAAACCTATGGGATGCAGCAAAAGCAGGTCTAAGAGGGAAATTTATAGCAATGTAATACTACCTCAAGAAACAAGAAACAAACAACCTAACCTTACACCTAAAGCAATTAGAGAACAAAAAAACCCCAAAGTTAGCAGAAGGAAAGAAATCATAAACATCGGTTCAGAAATAAATGAAAAAGAAATGAAGGAAAGAATAGCAAAGATGACTAAAACTAAAAGCTGGTTCTTTGAGAAGATAAAGTTGATAAACCATTAGCCAAACTCATCAAGAAAAAAAGGGAGAAGACTCAAATCAATACCATTAGAAATGAAAAAGAGAAGTTAAAAACTGACACTGCAGAAATACAAAGGATCATGAGAGATTACTACAAGCAACTCTATACCAATAAAATGGACAACCTGCAAGAAATGGACAAATTCTTAGAAAATATAAACACACCAAACACAAGCACTGAAATTGAAACTGTGATTAAAAATCTCCCAACAACCAAAAGCCCAGGACCAGACGGCTTCACAGGAGAATTCTATCAAACATTTAGAGAAGAGCTATAACCTATTCTTCTCAAACTCTTCCAAAATATACCAGAGGGAGGAACACTCCCAAACTCATTCTACGAGCCACCCTGATACCAAAACCAGACAAAGATGTCACAAAGAAAGAAAACTACAGGCCAATATTACTGATGAACAAAGATGCAAAAATCCTCAACAAAATCCTGGCAAACAAAATCCAACAGCACATTAAAAGGATCATACACCCTGATCAAGTGGGCTTTATTCCAGGAATGCAAGGATTCTTCAATATACACAAATCAATCAATGTGATACACCATATTAACAAATTGAAGGAGAAAAACTATATGACATATCATCTCAATAGATGCAGAAAAATCTTTTGACAAAACTCAACACCTATTTATGATAAAAACCCTCCAGAAAGTAGGCATAGAGTGAACTTACCTCAACATAATAAATACCATATATAACAAACCAACAGCCAACATTGTTCTCAATGGTGAAAAACTGAAACCATTTCCACTAAGATCAGGAACAAGACAAGGCTGCCCACTCTCACCACTATTATTCAACATAGTTTTGGAATTTTTAGCCACAGCAATCAGAATAGTTTTGGAATTTTTAGCCACAGCAATCAGAGAAGAAAAGAAATAAAAGGAATCCAAATCAGAAAGAAGTAAAGCTGTCACTGTTTGCAGATGACATGATACTATACATAGAGAATCCTAAAGATGCTACCAGAAAACTACTAGAGCTAATCAATGAATTTCATAAAGTAGCAGGATACAAAATTAATGCACGGAATTCTATCGCATTCCTATAACACGAATGATGAAAAATCTGAAAGACATATTAAGGAAACACTTCCATTTACCATTGCAACAAAAAGAATAAAATGCTTAGGAATAAACCTACCTAAGGAGACAAAAGACCTGTATGCAGAAAAGTATAAGACACTGATGAAAGGAATTAAAGATGATACAAACAGATGGAGAGATATACCACGTTCTTGGATTGGAAGAATCAACATTGTGAAAATGACTCTACTACCCAAAGCAATCTACAGATTCAATGCAATCCCTATCTAACTACCAATGGCATTTTTCACAGAACTAGAACAAAAAATTTCACAATTTGTATGGAAACACAAAAGACCCCAAACAGCCAAAGCAATCTTGAGAATGAAAAACGGACCTGGAGGAATCAGGCTCCCTGACTTCCGACTATACTACAAAGCTACAGTAATCAAGACAGTAGGGTACTGGCACAAAAACAGAAATATAGATCAATGGAACAGGATAGAAAGCCCAGAGATAAACCCACGCACATACAGTCACCTTATTTTTGATAAAGGAGGCAAGAATATACAATGGAGAGCGGGAAGATGGCGCAAGAGTAAGACGCGGAGACCACCTTCCTCCCCACAGATACACCAGAAATACACCTACACGTGGAACAACTGCTACAGAACACCTACTGAACGCTGGCAGAAGACCTCAGACCTCCAAAAAGGCAAGAAACACCCCACGTACCTGGGTAGGGCAAAAGAAAAAAGAATAAACAGAGACAAAAGGATAGGGACAGGTCCTGCACCAGTGGGAGGGAGGTGTGAAGGAGGAAAAGTGTCCACACACTAGGAAGCCCCCTCGTGGGCGGAGACTGCGGGTGGTGGAGCGGGGAGCTTCGGAGCTGCGGAGGAGAGCACAGCAACAGGGGTGCGGAGGGCAAAGCGGAGAAATTCCAGCACAGAGGATCAGGGCCGACCGGCATGAGAGGCTTGTCTGCTCCCCTGCCGGAGCGGGCGGGGTTCCGGTCGGAGCGCAGGGAGAGGACTGGGGTTGGCAGCGTGAACACAGTCTGCAGGAGGTTAGTGCGCCACGGCTGGCCGGGAGGGAGTCTGGGGAAAACTCTGGACCTGCCAAACAGGCAAGACACCTTTTCTTCCCTCTTTATTTCCTGGTGCGCGAGGAGAGGGGATTAAGAGCGCTGCTTAAAGGAGCTCCAGAGACGGGCGCCAGCCGCGGCTAAAAGCGCGGACCACAGAGACAGACATGACACGCTAAGGCTGCTGCTGCCGCCACCAAGAAGCCTGTGTGTGAACACAGGTCACTATCCACACCCCCATTCCGGGGAGCCTGTGCAGCCCGCCACTGCCAGGGTCCCAGGATCCAGGGACAACTCCCCCGGGAGAACACACGGCGCGCCTCAGGCTGGTGCAACGTCATGCTGGCCTCTGCTGCCGCAGGCTCGCCCTGCACTCCGTGACCCTCCCTACCCCCGGCCTGAGTGAGCCAGAGCCTCCGAATCAGCAGCTCCTTTAACCCCGTCCAGATGAGCAAAGAACAGACGCCCTCCGGCAACCTACACGCACACGCGGGGCCAAATCCAAAGCTGAGTCCCTAGGAGCTGTGAGAACAAAGAAGAGAAAGGGAAATCTCTCCCAGCAGCCTCAGAAGCAGCGGATTAAAGCTCCACAATCAACTTGATGTACCCTGCATCTGTGGAATACATGAATAGACAACGAATCATCCCAAATTAAGGAGGTGGACTTTGAGAGAAAGATTTATTATTCTTACCCCTTTTCCTTTTTTGTGTGTGTATGTGTATGCTTCTGTGTGAGATTTTGTCTGTATAGCTTTGCTCCCACCATTTGTCCGAGGGTTCTGTCCGTTTTTTCTTTTTTTTTTAAATTTTTTTCTTAATAATTACTCTTTATTTTAATAACCTTATTTTATTTTACTTCGTTCTTTCCTTCCTTCCTTCCCTCCTTTAGACAACGAATCATCCCAAATTGAGAAGGTGGACTTTGAGAGCAAGATTTATGATTTTTTCCTCTTTGCCTCTTTTTGTGAGTGTGTATGTGTATGCTTCTGTGTGAGATTTTGTCTGTATAGATTTGTTTCCACCATTTGTTCCAGGGTTCTATCCATCCGTTTTTTTTGTTTTTTGGGTTTTTTTTTCCTCTTAATAATTATTTTTTTATTTTAATAACTTTATTATATTTTATCTTACTTTATTTTACTTTATCTTCTTTCTTTCTTTTTTTTCTTCCTTCCCTCCTTCCTTCCTTGCTCCCTCCCTCCCTCCTTTCTTTCTTTCTTTCTACTTCTACTAATTCTTTCTTTCTACTTTTTCTCCCTTTTCTTCCAAGCCGTGTGGATGAAAGGCTCTTGGTACTACAGCCAGGAGTCAGTGCTGTGCCTCTGAGGTGGGAGAGCCAACTTCAGGACACCGGTCCACAAGAGACCTCCCAACTGCACATAATATCAAACGCGAAAATCTCCCAGAGATCTCCATCTCAACACCAGCACCCAGCTTCACTCAACGACCAGCAAGCTACAGTGCTAGACACCCTATGCCAAACAACTAGCAAGACAGGAACACGACCCCAACCATTAGCAGAGAGGCTGCCCAAAATCATAATAAGTTGACAGACACCCCAAAACACACCACCAGACGTGGACCTGCCCACCAGAAAGACAAGATCCAGCCTCATCCACCAGAACACAGGCACTAGTCCCCTCCACCAGGAAGCCTACACAACCCACTGAACCAACCTTAGCCACTGGGGACAGACACCAAAAACAACGGGAACTACGAACCTGCAGCCTGCAAAAAGGAGACCCCAAACACAGTAAGATAAGCAAAATGAGAAGACAGAAAAACACACAGCAGATGAAGGAGCAAGATAAAAACCCACCAGACCTAACAAATGAAGAGGAAATAGGCAGTCTACCTGAAAAAGAATTCAGAATAATGATAGTAAAGATGATCCAAAATCTTGGAAATAGAATGGACAAAATGCAAGAAACAGTTAACAAGGACCTAGAAGAAATAAAGATGAAACAGACAATGATGAACAACACAATAAATGAAATGAAAAATACTCTAGATGGGATCAATAGCAGAATAAATGAGGCAGAAGAACGGATAAGTGACCTGGAAGATAAAATAGTGGAAATAACTACTGCAGAGCAGAATAAAGAAAAAAGAATGAAAAGAACTGAGGACAGTCTCAGAGACCTCTGGGACAACATTAAACGCACCAACATTCGAATTATAGGGGTTCCAGAAGAAGAAGAGAAAAAGAAAGGGACTGAGAAAATATTTGAAGAGATTATAGTTGAAAACTTCCCTAATATGGGAAAGGAAATCGTTAATCAAGTCCAGGAAGCACAGAGAGTCCCATACAGGATAAATTCAAGGAGAAATACGCCAAGACACATATTAATCAAACTGTCAAAAACTAAATACAAAGAAAGCATATTAAAAGCAGCAAGGGAAAAACAACAAATAACACACAAGGGAATCCCCATAAGGTTAACAGCTGATCTCTCAGCAGAAACTCTACAAGCCAGAAGGGAGTGGCAGGACATACTGAAAGTGATGAAGGAGAAAAACCTGCAACCAAGATTACTCTACCCAGCAAGGATCTCATTCAGATTTGATGGAGAAATTAAAACCTTTACAGACAAGCAAAAGCTGAGAGAGTTCAGCACCACCAAACCAGCTTTACAACAAATGCTAAAGGAACTTCTCTAGACAAAAACACAAGAGAAGGAAAAGTCCTATAATAACGAACCCAAAACAATTTAGAAAATGGGAATAGGAACATACATATTGATAATTACCTTAAATATAAATGGACTAAATGCTCCCACCAAAAGACACAGATTGGCTGAATGGATAAAAAAACAAGACGCATATATTTGCTGTCTACAAGAGACCCACTTCAGAGCTAGAGACACATACAGACTGAAAGGGAGGGGATGGAAAAAGGTATTTCATGCAAATGGAAACCAAAAGAAAGCTGGAGTACCAATTCTCATATCAGACAAAATAGACTTTAAAAGAAAGAATATTAGAAGAGACAAAGAAGGACACTACATAATGATCAAGGGATTGATCCAAGAAGAAGATATAACAATTGTAAATATTTATGCACCCAACATAGGAGCACCTCAATACATAAGGCAAAAACTAACAGCCATAAAAGGGGAAATCGACAGTAACACATTCATAGTAGGGGACTTTAACACCCCACTTTCACCAATGGACAGATCATCCACACTGAAGATAAATAAGGTAACCCAAGCTTTAAATGATACATTAAACAAGATGGACTTAATTGATTTTTATAGGACATTCCATCCAAAAACAACAGAATACACATTTTTCTGTAGTGCTCATGGAACATTCTCTAGGATAGAGCATATCTTGGGTCACAAATCAAGCCTTGGTAAATTTAAGAAAATTGAAATTGTATCAAGTATCTTTTCCGACCACAACGCCATGAGACTAGATATCAATTATAGGAAAAGATCTGTAAAAAATACAAACACATGGAGGCTAAACAATACACTACTTAATAACGAAGCGATCACTGAAGAAATCAAAGAGGAAATTAAAAAATACCTAGAAACAAATGACAATGCAGACACGATGACTCAAAATCTATGGGATGCAGCAAAAGCAGTTCTAAGAGGGAAGTTTATAGCAATACAATCCTACCTTAAGAAACAGGAAACATCTCGAATAAACAACGTAACCTTGCACCTAAAGCTATTAGAGAAAGAACAATAAAAAAACCCCAGAGTTAGCAGAAGGAAAGAAATCATAAAAATCAGATCAGAAATAAATGAAAAAGAAATGAAGGAAACAATAGCAAAGATCAATAAAACTAAAAGCTGGTTCTTTGAGAAGATTAACAAAATTGATAAACCATTAGCCAGACTCATCAAGAAAATAAGGGAGAAGACTCAAATCAATAGAATCAGAAATGAAAAAGGAGAAGTAACAACTGACACTGCAGAAATACAAAAAATCATGAGGGATTACTACAAGCAACTCTATGCCAATAAAATGGACAATCTGGAAGAAATGGACAAATTCTTAGAAATGCACAAACTGCCAAGACTGAATCAGGAAGAAATAGAAAATATGAACAGACCAATCACAAACACTGAAATTGAAACTGTGATTAAAAATCTTCCAACAAACAAAAGCCCAGGACCAGATGGCTTCACAGGCGAATTCTATCAAACATTTAGAGAAGAGCTAACACCTATTCTTCTCAAACTCTTCCAAAATATAGCAGAGGGAGGAACACTCCCAAACTCATTCTACGAGGCCACCATCACCTTGATACCAAAACCAGACAAGGATGTCACAAAGAAAGAAAACTACAGGCCAATATCACTGATGAACATAGATGCAAAAATCCTCAACAAAATACTAGCAAACAGAATCCAACAGCACATTAAAAGGATCATACACCATGATCAAGTGGGGTTTATTCCAGGAATGCAAGGATTCTTCAATATACGCAAATCTATCAATGTGATTAACCATATTAACAAATTGAAGGAGAAAAACCATATGATCATCTCAATAGATGCAGAGAAAGCTTTTGACAAAATTCAACACCCATTTATGATAAAAACCCTGCAGAAAGTAGGTGTAGAGGGAACTTTCCTCAATATAATAAAGGCCGTATATGACAAGCCCACAGCCAACATCATCCTCAATGGCGAAAAACTGAAAGCATTTCCACTAAGGTCAGGAACAAGACAAGGTTGCCCACTCTCACCACTCTTATTCAACATAGTTTTGGAAGTTTTAGCCACAGCAATCAGAGAAGAAAAGGAAATAAAAGGAATCCAAATCGGAAAAGAAGAAGTAAAGCTGTCACTGTTTGCAGATGACATGATACTCTACATAGAGAATCCTAAAGATGCTACCAGAAAACTACTAGAGCTAATCAATGAATTTGGTAAAGTAGCAGGATACAAAATTAATGCACAGAAATCTCTGGCATTCCTATATACTAATGATGAAAAATCTGAAAGTGAAATCAAGAAAACACTCCCATTTACCATTGCAACAAAAAGAATAAAATATCTAGGAATAAACCTACCTAAGGAGACAAAAGACCTGTATGCAGAAAATTATAAGACACTGATGAAAGAAATTAAAGATGATACAAACAGATGGAGAGATATACCATGTTCTTGGATTGGAAGAATCAACATTGTGAAAATGACTCTACTTCCCAAAGCAATCTATAGATTCAATGCAATCCCTATCAAACTACCACTGGCATTTTTCACAGAACTAGAACAAAAAATTTCACAATTTGTATGGAAACACAAAAGACCCCGAATAGCCAAAGCAATCTTGAGAACAAAAAATGGAGCTGGAGGAATCAGGCTGCCTGACTTCAGACTATACTACAAAGCTACAGTAATCAAGACAGTATGGTACTGGCACAAAAACAGAAAGATAGATCAATGGAATAGGATAGAAAGCCCAGAGATAAACCCATGCACATATGGTCACCTTATCTTTGATAAAGGTGGCAGGAATATACAGTGGAGAAAGGACAGCCTCTTCAATAAGTGGTGCTGGGAAAATTGGATAGGTACATGTAAAAGTATGAGATTAGATCACTCCCTAACACCATACACAAAAATAAGCTCAAAATGGATTAAAGACCTAAATGTAAGGCCAGAAACTATCAAACTCTTAGAGGAAAACATAGGCAGAACACTCTATGACATAAATCACAGCAAGATCCTTCTTGACCCATCTCCTAGAGTAATGGAGATAAAAACAAAAATAAACAAATGGGACCTAATGAAACTTCAAAGCTTTTGCACAGCAAAGGAAACCATAAACAAGACCAAAAGACAGCCCTCAGAATGGGAGAAAATATTTGCAAATGAATCAACTGACAAAGGATTAATCTCTAAAATTTACAGGCAGCTCATGCAGCTCAATAACAAAAAAATAAACAACCCAATCCAAAAATGGGCAGAAGACCTAAATAGACATTTCTCCAAAGAAGATATACAGACTGCCAACAAACACATGAAAGAATGCTCAACATCATTAATCATTAGAGAAATGCAAATCAAAACTACAATGAGATATCATCTCACACCAGTCAGAATGGCCATCATCAAAAAATCTAGAAACAATAAATGCTGGAGAGGGTGTGGAGAAAAGGGAACACTCTTGCAGTGCTCATGGGAATGTGAATTGGTTCAGCCACTATGGAGAACAGTATGGAGGTTCCTTAAAAAACTACAAATAGAACTACCATATGACCCAGCAATCCCACTACTAGGTATATACCCTGAGGAAACCAGAATTCAGAAAGAGTCATGTACCAAAATGTTCATTGCAGCTCTATTTACAATAGCCCAGAGATGGAAACCACCTAAGTGTCCATCATCGGATGAATGGATAAAGAAGATGTGGCACATATATACAATGGAATATTACTCAGCCATAAAAAGAAATGAAATTGAGCTATTTGTAATGAGGTGGATAGACCTAGAGTCTGTCATACAGAGTGAAGTAAGTCAGAAAGAGAGAGACAAATACCATATGCTAACACATATATATGGAATTTAAGAAAAAAATGTCATGATGAACCTAGGGGTGAAACAGGAATAAAGACACAGACTTACTAGAGAATGGACTTGAGGATATGGGGAGGGGGAAGGGTAAACTGTGACAAAGCGAGAGAGTGGCATGGACATATATACACTAACAAACATAAGGTAGATAGCTAGTGGGAAGCAGCCCCATAGCACAGGGAGATCAGCTCGGTGCTTTGTGACCACCTGGAGAGGTGGGATATGGAGGGTGGGAAGGAGGGAGATGCAAACGGGAAGAGATATGGGAACATATGTATATATATAACTGATTCATTTTGTTGTGAAGCTGAAACTAACATACTATTGTAAAGCAATTATACTCCAATAAAGATATTAAAATAAAATTAAAAAAAAATATACAATGGAGAAAAGACAGCCTGTTCAATAAGTGGTGCTGGGAAAACTGGACAGCTACATGTAGAAGAATGAAATTAGAACACTCCCTAACACCATACACAAAAATAAACTCAAAATGGATTAAAGACCTAAATGTAAGGCCAGACACTATAAAACTCTTAGAGGGAGACATAGGCAGAACACTCTGTGACATAAATCACAGCAAGATCCTTTTTGACCCACCTCCTAGAGAAATGGAAATAAAAACAAAAATAAACAAATGGGACCTAATGAAACTTCAAAGCTTTTCCACAGCAAAGGAAATCATAAACAAGACAAAAAGACAACACTCAGAATGGGAGAAAATATTTCCAAATGAACCAACCAACAAAGGATTAATCTCCAAAAATTTATAAGCAGCTCATGCAGCTCAATATCAAAAAACCAAACAAGCCAATCCAAAAATGGGCAGAAAACCTAAATAGACATTTCTCCAAAGAAGATATACAGACTGCCAACAAACACCTGAAAGGATGCTCAACATCACTAATCATTAGAGAAATGCAAATCAAAACTACAATGAGGTATCATCTCACACCAGTCAGAATGGCCATCATCAAAAAATCTAGAAACAATAAATGCTGGAGAGTGTGTGGAGAAAAGGGAACCCTCTTTCACTGTTGGTGGGAATGTAAATTGATACAGCCACTATGGAGAACAGTATGGATGTTCCTTAAAAAAGTAAAAATAGAACTACCATACGACCCAGCAATCCCACTACTGGGTGTATACCCTGAGAAACCATAATTGAAAAAGAGTCATGTACCACGATAATCATTGCAGCTCTATTTACAATAGCCAGTAAATGGAAGCAACCTAAGTGTCTGTCGACAGATGAATGGATAAAGATGTGGCACATATATACAATGGAATATTATTCCAGCCTTAAAAGGAAACAAAATTGAGTTATTTGTAGTGAGGTGGATGGACCTAGAGACTGTCTTACAGAGTGCAGTAAGTCAGAAAGAGAAAAATACCGTATGCTAACAGATATATATGGAATCTTAAAAAAAAAAAAGGTTATGAAGAACCTAGGGGCAAGACAGGAATAAAGATGCAGATGTAGAGAATGGACTTGAGGACACGGTGAGGGGAAGGGTAAGCTGGGATGAAGTGAGAGAGTGGCATGGACATATATACACTACCAAATATAAAATAAAAAGCTAGTGGGAAGTAGCTACATAGCACAGGGAGATCAGCTTGGTGCTTTAGGACCACCTAGAGGGGTAAGGAGGGTGGGAGGGAGACGCAGGAGGGACGAGATATGGTGATATATGTATATGAACAGCTGATTCACTTTGTTATAAAGCAGAAATTAACACACCATTGTAAAGCAATTATACTCCAATAAAAAAAATCATACTCCAATACTTTTTAAAAAATAAGGTCAAAGAAACAACTGTGTAATTAAAAGAGAAAATACCTAGTTAATGCAAAAGTATGCAATAAAGCAAAAATACTTAAACAAACACAAAAGACATAGAGAAAATAAATAACGAATAATAGACATAAATCGTACTTTATTAGTAATTACACTAAACATAAATGAATTAAACACTCTAATCAAAAGGCACAGATTAGTAGAATGGATTTTGAAAATGATCCAACTGTATGCTGTCGAGAAAATACTTTATATTTAAAGACACAAACAGGATGAAAGTAAAAAGGGTGGAGGGAAGTATACCATACAATAAGAGCCAAAAGAGAACTAGAGTGGCTGTACCAATATTAGAGAAAAGTTACTAGAGACAATAAAGGATATTTTAAAATGATAAAAGGGTGAATCCATCAGGAAATTACAACTATTATATACTTGTAACAACAGAGCTCTAAGAAAACTGGAAGCAAAACCTGACACAACTAGAGGCAGAAATAGACAACTCAACAATAATAGATGGAGACTTCAAAACCCAGTTTCAATAAGAAATAAAACAACCAGGCAGAAGCTTAACCAGAAAATGGAAGACTTGAACAACATTATAAACCACTAGACCTAACAGACCTCTATGGAACATTTCATGTAACAATATCAGAATGCACATTCTTATTAATACATGAAACATTTTCCAGGATAGACAACATGTTAGACGATAAAAGAAACCTCAATAAATTTAAAAGGGTGGGAATCATACAAAGAATGTTCTCTGACAACAAACGAATAAAATTAGAAATAAACAGAAATAAATTTGGAAAATTCAATATGTAGAAAGGACTAAACAGAAGCCTAACCAATAGAGCAAAGAAGAACTCACAAGAGGAATTAGAAAATACTTTGAGATGAATTAAAGTGAAACACAACATACCAAAACTTATGTGTTGCAGCCAAGGCATCATTTTAAAGCTATAACTCCTACAAGAAAGTTCTGAAATCAAAACCTAAGTTCCCACCCTAAGAAACTGGATAAAAAGCAAACTAACCCCCAACGAAGGAAGGAAATAATAAAGATTAGAGCAAAAATAGAGAATAGAAAACCAAAGGAGAAAATCTGCAAAAATTAAAGTTGGTTCTTTGAAAAGATCACCAAAATTGACAAAACTTAGTTAGATTGGTAAAGAGAAAAGACTCATTATTATGATCAGGAATGAAAGAAGGGACGTCATCAACAATCTTACAGAAATAAAACGAATTGTAAGGGAATACTATGAACAATTTTGTGCCAATAAATTAGATAACTAGATTAAATTAACAAATTGCTATAAAGACTCAAACTACCTAAACTTAACCAAGAAGAAATAGAAAATCTGAATAGATCTATAATAGGTAAAGAGATTGAATTAGTAATCAAAAAACTTCTCATAAAAAGTCCATGTCCAGATACATTCACTAACAAATTCTACCAAACATGCAAAAAACAATCAATACCAATTCTTCACAAATTTCAAAAAAACAGAAGAGAAAGGAACACTTACAATTCATTCCATGAAGCTAGTGTTACCCTGATAACGAAACCAGACAAAGGCATCACATGCAAATAAAAGGACAGAATCTCCTACAAAAACACTGTGAAAACGCTCAACAAAATAGTAGCAAACAAAATCTAGCAACATATAAAAAAGTAGTATATGCCATGCTCAAAAGTAATGCATCCTGAGAATGCAAGATTGGTTCAACATATGAAAATCAATGTAATACACTATATTAAGAGAATAAAATTTAAAAACCACATGATCAATAGGTTCAGAAAAAGCACCTGACAAAATCCAGTACCCTTTCATATAAAGATACTCAACAAATTTGGAATAGAAGAGAATTTGCTCCAGGCAAAGAACATCTACAAACAATGTAGAGCAAACATCCTACTTAATGGTAAAAGACCGAATGCTTCCTCTCTAATTGAGGAACCAGACTAGGATATCAGCTCTTGCCATTTCTATTCAACATTGTACGGGAGGTTCTAGCCAGGGCAATTAGGCAAGAAAATGAAATAAAAGGGCATCCAAAGTGGAAAGGCAACATAGATGACATAATCTTGCATGTAGAAAGTTCAAAGGAATCCACACACACACACACACAAACAAACTAGAACCGCTAAATGAGTTGGGCAGGTTGTAGAATCCAGTAGTAAAAATACTATTTGTAAATACTAGAAATGAACACCCAAAAATAAAATTAATAATTCCATATGTAGTAGTATTAAAAAGGTAAACTATATAACAACCTATTGAACAAAAGAAGTGTAAGACTTGTATGCTAAAAGCTACAAAACACTGTTGAAAGAAATTTTAAAAGATCTAAATAAATGGAAAGACATCCACATTCATGGATTAGAAGACTTAATACTGTTAATATTACAACATTCCCAACATTGCTCTACAGGTCCAACTCAATCCCTGTCAAAATCACAGCTGTTTTTTGGGGGCCAGAAATTGGCAAGCTGCTTCTAAAATTGATATGGTAGTACAAAGGACCCACAATAGCCATGTCAAAAAATGAACAATTTGGAGGACTCAGACTTCTCAACTTCTCAACTTCACAACTTACTACAAGCTACAGTAATCAAAAGTGTGATACTGACATAAAGATGGACATATGAATCAATGGAATAGAACTGAGTGTCAAAAATAAATGCTTATTCTTATGGTCAATTGATTTTTGACAAGAGCGTCAAGATAATTCAATGGGGAAAAAGTAGCTTCTTCAAGTGGTGGGACAACTGGATAACCACATGTGCTACAAATAAGATGGATCCATGTGGATCCTTACCTCACACTATACACAAAAATTAACTTAAGATGGGTCATAGATCTAAATATAAGAATTAAAACTGACGCTCTCAGAAGAAAACATAGGGGTAAACCTTTGTAACCTTGTATTAGGCAATGGTTTCTTAGATATAACAGCAAAACACAAGTGATAGATAAATTGGACTTCAAAATTAAAAACGTTTGGCTTCAATGGACATCAACAAATAAGGGAAAGACAACCCACAGAATGGGAGAAAATATCTGCAAAGCATATATCTGACAAGGAATTTGTATCTAGAATACATAAAAACCTTTTACAATTCAACAATAAAAAGACAATCCAATTTTAAAGTGGGCAAACTTTTCTCCAAAGAAGATGTACAAATGGCCAATAGACACATAGAAAGATGCTCAACATTAGGGAAATGGAAATCCACAGTAAGATACCTCTTCATACCTACTACGACAGGTAAAATTAAATAGACAATAACATCTGTTGGCAAGGATGTGGAGAAATTAGAACCCTCATACATTTCTGGTAGGAATGTGAAATGATGCAACCACTTTGGAAAACAGTTTAGTAGTTTCTGAAAAAGTTAAACATGGAGTTATCATGAGACCCAGCAATTGCACTCCTAGGTATATACCTAAGAGAAACGAAAATATGCCCACACAAAAACTTGTACATAGTTTACATACTGGGTATTCATAATATCTCAAAAGTGGAAACAACCTAATTGTCCATCAATTGATGAATGGATAAACAAGATGTGGATATCCATACAATGGAATATTATTAAGCTATAAGAAGGAATGGAGGACTGTTAGATGCTATAACACAGATGAACCTTGAAAACATCATTGTGCTAAATGAGAGAAACCAGCCACAAGAGATCTCAAATTGATTCCATGTATATGAAATGTCCAGAATAGGCAAACTTACAAAGATAGGAAGTAATTTAGTGGTTGCCTAGGGCTGGAGGGTAAGGAGGTGGAGGAACAGGGAATGGCTACTAAAGGGTACAGGGTTTCTTTTGAGGGTGATGAAAATATTCTAAAATTGAAAAGTGGTCTGTGAATATACCACGAACCACTGACTTGGACACTTCAAAAGCATACATTTTATGGTCTTTGAATTATGTATCAATGAAGCTGTTTCATAGATAAATAAAAAGAAAACAAGCACATATACTTCAAATTACTCTGGCTTCTCCTGAGATCCTGAATAATCTTTGCTAAGAAGCAAAATGTGGTGTCAGACACCAAATTTGTTCCTCTAGAAAACTAAATCTGGTAGAAGTAATGTAACTGTCAGCTAGAAGCTAAGCACCCCAGCTGGGAGTCTGTGATGTTTCCTTTCATCGTTTTGCCCTTTCTGCAGCTGTTTACATGGTCCCCCTCAATCTGGACTGTATGTGTTGTGCAGAGGCTGCCTCTCTCTTCCCCCTTCATTCTGGTTTCTGCATGTATGGTAGCACATGGCCACATTTATCCAACTGAAGTCAAATGTAGATGGAGATGCAGAGGACTGCAACATCAGTAACGGTGTCTGTAATTGAAGCTTGGATAGCAAAATGATCACTGTGAAGCGAAATGAAAGGATCGACCTAAGTGGACTTTTATGTGATATCTTATAGAGCACAGTCAGGAAAGCTCAATCCTAAACAACAGAATGTCTTTGGGGGCCTCTTCACCTTCTGAATGTTCACTCCACAGAGGCATCAAGCAATTTATTTCAGAACATTGGTAAGAGGACAGCAATATAACCAGTCCTTGAGCCAAAGGCCAGCTCTTTTCT
>NW_006780658.1:2555515-2643164 GCF_000442215.2 Lipotes vexillifer | reverse complement strand
TTTTTTTTTTTTTTTTGCGGTACGAGGGCCTCTCACTGTTGCGGCCTCTCCCCCTGCAGAGCACAAGCTCCGGACGCGCAGGCCCAGCGGCCATGGCCCACGGGCCCAGCCGCTCCGCGGCATGTGGGATCCTCCCGGACCAGGGCGCGAACCCGCGTCCCCTGCATCGGCAGGCGGACTCTCAACCACTACGCCACCAGGGAAGCCCCCTCTATCACTGTTTTTATATTGTGTTTTTGTTTTGGGTTTTTTTGTTTGTTTGTTCTTTTTTTAGAAATGCCACCTCTAAGCAACTGGACATAGGTTTGAGGTTTAAAAGAGTAGAAGAAATGTTTGGGTTTGCTTAGTTCTGTGCTTGCTTTTCCTCAACTGTGATCCAGGGACTTTGAAAGGACCCCATTTTAACTTGAGATTCTAAGTACTTGTAAACAAATTTCTTCGGATGGCAGCAACTTATTTTCATCACATTCATCTAACTTTGTCTTTGGTTGAAATTGCCCAGATATGCTGCTGCAATCTAGAGTACGTAATTGTTAGAAGAGCTGATGAGTGGCGTCCTGTTGAATGCGGCATTTCTGGATTTAAGACGCGCTGCGAGCGTAAAAAACTCTAATTATAAAACTAGAAGCATCAGCCACAGTAGCAGCTGCAGGCATTAGTGACAAATGATTGTTTTGTACTCCTGCCACTTTTAATGTTTCAGGATGGTGTTTCCAAAATTACATTCAACTGACTTAGGATAAACAAACTCCACCCTTTGAAGCACAAAAGATATCATCAATGGCCTGGCTCAAACTTACAGGGAAATGCAGGCCTAAAAACCAAATCTGCTTCCTCCACAACCTGCTCTCCTTCTACGTAATGATTCATAAATCAGTTTAAAAGAACCTCATTATTTCTGAACACCAATTTAGTGATTCAAACAGAGAATCAACCTCTACTGAACCCAAAGATTTTATTTTTATAGGATGGTAATGAGTGTGTATGAGAAAATGGAGAGAGTGGGTGTGTGACCACAGGGAAAGGAAGAGATTCCAGCATAATTACCTTCTCTCTCCCACTCTTGAGCTGCTAGTCCAAGAGCAGGGAAATTACCATGTGGTAATTTGTCTCCAGCATTAAATAGTGAGCTCCTTAAAAAGACTAAATTTTCTTTATCTCTGCAAGCATGGGGTATAGCACAGCTTCTGCTCAAAAAATGTTCCTGAAGGAAGGGAAGAAAGGGAAAGGTAGGAAAAAGGGAAGGAAATTTGTCTTGCCTAATGAGCAGTGTTACTGTCGGCAGCCTGTCTCTGGCACATGATGAGGGTGTTTCTTGGGGAGAGAGGGAGCGAGGATGTCTGGAGTACAGGCTTTAAACTGTGGCATTCTTTTTTCTTTCTCATGATCAAAGAGGATATCAATTCTGGCTAGGACCGAGAAACTGATAACTTTATGGAAATGTGAGGAAAGGAAAGAAAGGAGGGCCAAAATAGGTTGGCAGCCTAGGCTTTGCAGCAGTTAGATACAATAATAGGGGTTATAGTCATTTTCCCTTGCTGTGTAACAATTTATTGCAAATTCAGCAGCTTAAAACAACACACATTTATTACTGCACAACTTATTTGGGTCCCAGGAGTCTGGGCATAACTCTACTGGGTCCTCTGCTCAAGAGTCTCCCAAGGGTGCAGCCAAGGTATTAACAGAACTGTGGTTCTCATCTGGAACTTGGTGTCCTCTCCAAGCTCATTCAAGTTGATGGCAGAATTCAGTTCCTTGAAGTTATAGGACTGAGGTTCTCATTTTATTGTTGGCTGTTGGCGGGGTGGGGGTGGGGTCCCTGTCAACTCCTAGAAGTCACCCTTAGTTCCTGGTCACATGGGCCTCTTACAACACAGTAGCTTCAAAGCCAGCAGGAGTAGTAGGCGATGACTGCCCCATCACCTTGCTCATATGAAATAACCCAAAAAGGGAGCCACTAGCCCAGCATATTTGCACATCCCTCCTACACTGAAGGGGAGGGAATTATACAAGGTATGTACACCAGGGTGCTGGAATCTTGGGACCATCTTAGAGTTCTGACTACCACAGGAGGTTCTGACAAGTGCCAAAGGAGGGCCAACTCATTCATCACTAAATAGAAAAAGGTATAGACTTTCCCTTGTGTTTCAGATTTCTATTGTTAGTCATTAAAGGATATTTCCCTTATTGTGGGCCAGGAATCCACAAACTTATTTATGGAAGAATTATAGGTAAATGAGATCCCAGAGTGATGGGAGTCTGGGCAGTTGCCTGGAGGTTGTGGAGCTTGAAACTCCTCTCTCCACACCAACAAAAGAAGATCCTTTTCTTTTTCTTATCAAGCATACTCAGACCTAACAAAAACATCAATTAAGCACCACAACAGCCAAAGGCAATCTAAATATCCTACAAAACCAGTGCAGTGCACTGCTAAGGCTGCACCGCCAGAGTGACTGGAAAGACTTCAGTGTGCCCTTCCCTGACCTCCTCCTGCTCCCTCCCACCCTGAAGTTGGTCTTTCCAATTCCCTTGCTTTTCATTATAGTTTAATCACATAGGGATGGCTCTCTAAGGAATATATTGTTTAGTTTAGTCATGTTTTTCTTTCCTTTTTTTTTTGGCGGTACATGGGCCTCTCACCGCTGTGGCCTCTCCCACTGTGGAGCACAGGACGCGCAGGCTCAACGGCCATGGCTTACGGGCCCAGCCGCTCCGCGGCATGTGGGATCTTCCTGGACTGGGGCACGAACCCGTGCCCCCTGCATTGGCAGGCGGACTCTCAACCACTGTGCCACCAGGGAAGCCCAGTTTAGTCATGTTTTATTTAACTTTTCAAAAATAGAACCCTTCTTTATATATTCTTCTTCAACTTGCTTTTTTCATCTAATATTATATTCCTGAGATTTACCCATGTTGACATATATAGCCGTAATCCATTCATTTTCATTGATTTACTGCATTCCCTTAATTGTACATACCATATTTATTTATCCATTTTCCTGGTGATAAGTTTTGTTTTTTTTTTTTTTGCAGTACGCGGGCCTCCCACTGCTGTGGCCTCTCCCGTTGCGGAGCACAGGCTCCGGACGCGCAGGCTCAGCGGCCATGGCTCACAGGCCCAGCCACTCCGCGGCATGTGGGATCATCCCGGACCGGGGCACGAACCCGTGTCCCCTGCATCGGCAGGCGGACTCTCAACCACTGCGCCACCAGGGAAGCCCGTGATAAGTATTTTTGTTTCCAGTTTTTCTTTTCTAATTGTAAGCAAGTGACTACAAATATTCTTGCACATGTCTTCTTATACAAATATGCACATTTCTCTAAGAAAAAAACGCAGAAGATGGGTCTGTTGGGTCATGGCATGTGCACATTTTCAACTTTGCTAAATAGTGCCAAATTATTTTTCAAAGTGCTTCTACCAAATCACATGCTCAATTGCAGAACTCTTGTTGCTCCACATCTTTAGCAACACTTTATATTGCCAGCTTTTTAATTTTTGCTAATCTGATATGGATAAAATGGTGTCTCATGGTGATTTAAATTTGTATTTGCTTGATCAATAATGAGGTTGAGCAGCTTTTAAAGAGATATTTCTATTTCCTCTTCCCTGAAATGCCTGGTCATGTTAAAATCATGTTCCTCAATCAGCTTTATCAAAATGAAGATGTTATTTTGATTCCTACTTGATTGTCTCCTTTGCTTTATTTCTCAATTGCTTATAAAGTTAAGAAGGAAAAAAGTATTATGTCCCACTGAAGAAATTAAATAATGAAAAGGACTAGGAACCAAGATGGCGGAATAGAAGGATGTGCTCTCACTCCCTCTTGTGAGAACACGAGAATCAAAACTAGCTGCTGGACAATCATCGACAGGAAGACACTGGAACTCACCAAAAAAGATTCCCCACATCCAAAGACAAAGGAGAAGCCACAAGGTAGGAGGGGTGCAATCACAGTAAAATCAAATCCCATAACTGCTGGGTGGGTGACTCACAGACTGTAGAACACTTCTACCACAGAAGTCCACCCACCGGAGTGAAGGTTCTCAGCCCCATGTCAGTCTTCCCAACCTGGGGGTACGGCAACAGGAAGAGGAATTCCTAAAGAATCAGACTTTGATGCCTAGTGGGATTTGACTTCAGGACTTCAACAGGACTGGGGGAAACAGAGACTCCACTCTTAGAGGGCACACACAAAGTAGTGTGCGCAACAGGACCCAGGGGAAGGAGCAGTGACCCCAGGGGAGACTGAACCAGACCTACCTGCTAGTGCTGGAGGGTATCCTGAAGAGGCAGTGGGTGGCTGTGGCTAACTGTGGGGACAAGGACACTGGCAGCAGAAGTTCTCAGAAGTACTCCTTGGCACGAGCCCTCCCAGAGTCTGTCACTAGCCCTGGTAGGGCTAGTGACAGACTCTGGGAGGGCTCGTGCCAAGGAGTACTTCCTTGTACTACCTTCCCAGGTAGGCTCCAGTGTAGGGTTGCCTCAGGCCAAACAACCAACAGGGAGGGAACCCAGCCCCACCCATTAGCAGTCAAGTGGATTAAAGTTTTACTGAGCTCTGCCCACCAGAGCAACAGTCAGCTCTACCCACCACCAGTGCCTTCCATCAGGAAACTCACACAAGCCTCTCAGATAGCCTCATCCACCAGAGGGCAGACAGCAGAAGCAAGAAGAACTACAATCCTGCAGCTTGTGAAACAAAAACCACATTCACAGAAAGATAAAGACGAAAAGGCAGAGGGCTATGTAACACATGAAGGAACAAGATAAAACCCCAGAAAAACAACTAAATGAAGTGGAGATAGGCAACCTTCTAGAAAAAGAATTCAGAATAATGATAGTGAAGATGATCCAGGACCTTGGAAAAAGAATGGAGGCAAAGATCGAGAAGATGCCAGAAATGTTTAACAAAGACCTAGAAGAATTAAAGAACAAACAAACAGAGATGAACAATACAATAACTGAAATGAAAACTACACTAGAAGGAATCAATAGCAGAATAACTGAGGCAGAAGAACGGATAAGTGACCTGGAAGACAGAATGGTGGAATTCACTACTGCGGAAGAGACTAAAGAAAAAAGAATGAAAAGAAATAAAGACAGCCTAAGAGACCTCTGGGACAACATTAAACACAACAACATTCACATTATAGGGGTCCCAGAAGGAGAAGAGAGAGAGAAAGGACAGAGAAGATATTTGAAGAGATTATAGTCGAAAGCTTCCCTAACATGGGAAAGGAAATAGCCACCCAAGTCCAGGAAGCGCAGCGAGTCCCATCCAGGATAAACCCAAGGAGCAAAACGTCAAGACACATAGTAATCAAATTGGAAAAAATTAGACAAAGAAAAATTCTTGAAAGCAGCAAGGGAAAAATGACAAATAACATACAAGGGAACTACCAGAAGGTTAACAGCTGATTTCTCAACAGAAACTCTATGAGCCAGAAGGGAGTGACATGATATACTTAAAGTGATGAAAGGGAAGGAACTACAACCAAGATTACTCTAACCAGCAAGGATCCCATTCAGATTCGACAGAGAAATTAAAAGCTTTACAGACAAGCAAAAGCTAAGAGAATTCAGCACCACCAAACCAGCTCTACAACAAATGCTAAAGGAACTTCTCTAAGTGGGAAACGCAAGAGAAGAAAAGGACCTACAAAAACAAACCCAAAACAATTAAGAAAATGGTCATAGGAACATACATATCGATAATTACCTTAAACATGAATGGATTAAATGCCCCAACCAAAAGACACAGGCTTGCTGAATGGATACAAAAACAAGACCCATATATATGCTGTCTACAAGAGACCCACTTCAGACCTAGGGACACATATAGACTGAAAGTGAGGGGACAGAAAAAGATATTCCATGCAAATGGAAATCAAAAGAAAGCTGGAGCAGCAATACTCATATCAGATAAAATAGACTTTAAAATAAAGAATGTTACAAGAGGGGCTTCCCTGGTGGTGCAGTGGTTGAGGGTCCGCCTGCCGATGCAGGGGACAAGGGAAAGTGCCCTGGTCCGGGAGGATCCCACGTGCCGTGGAGAGGCTGGGCCCATGGGCCATGGCCACTGGGCCTGTGCGTCCGGAGCCTGTGCTCCGCAATGGGAGAGGCTGCAACAGTGAGAGGCCCACGTACAGCAAAAAAAAAAAAAAAGTTACAAGAGACAAGTAAGGACACTACATAATGATGCAGTGATCAAGGGATCAATCCAAGAAGAAGATATAACAATTATAAATATATATGCACCCAACATAGGAGCACCTCAATACATAAGGCAACTGCTAACAGCTATAAAAGACGAAATTGACAGTAACACAGTAATACTGGGGGACTTTATCACCTCACTTACACCAGTGGACAGATCATCCAAAATGAAAATAAATAAGGAAACAGAAGCTTTAAATGACACAATAAACCAGATAGATTTAATTGATATTTATAGGACACTCCATCCAAAAACAGCATATTACACTTTCTTCTCAAGTGCACACGGAACATTCTCCAAGATAAATCACATCTTGGGTCACAAATCAAGCCTCGGTAAATTTAAGAAAATTGAAATCATATCAAGCATCTTTTCTGACCACAACGCTATGAGATAAGAAGTGAATTACAGGGAAAAGAATGTAAAAAACACAAACACATGGAGGTTAAACACTATGTTACTAAGTAACCAAGAGATCACTGAAGAAAAAATACCTAGAGACAAATGACAAAGAAAACACGATGATCCAAAACTTATGGGATGCAGCAAAAGCAGTTCTAAGAGGGAAGTTTATAGCTATACAAGCCTACCTCAAGAAACAAGAAAAATCTCAAATAAACAATCTAACCTTACACCTAAAGGAACTAGAGAAAGAAGAACAAACAAAACCCAAAGTTAGCAGAAGGAAAGAAATCATAAAGATCAGAGCAGAAATAAATGAAATAGAAACAAAGAAAACAATAGCAAAGATCAATAAAACTAAAAGCTGTTTCTTTGAGGGTCCGCCTGCCGATGCAGGGGACAAGGGAAAGTGCCCTGGTCCGGGAGGATCCCACGTGCCGCGGAGAGGCTGGGCCCATGGGCCATGGCCACTGGGCCTGTGCGTCCGGAGCCTGTGCTCCGCAATGGGAGAGGCTGCAACAGTGAGAGGCCAGTGAGAGAAGTTAGCAGAAGGAAAGAAATCATAAAGATCAGAGCAGAAATAAATGAAATAGAAACAAAGAAAACAATAGCAAAGATAGGAAAGATCAATAAAACTAAAAGCTGGTTATTTGAGAAGATAAACAAAATTGATAAACCATTAGCCAGACTCATGAAGAAAAACAGGGAGAGGACTCAAATCAATATAATTAGAAATGAAAAGGGAGAAGTTACAACAGACACTGCAGAAATACAAAGCATCCTAGGAGACTAGTACAAGCAACCCTATGCCAATAAAATGGACAACCTGGAAGAAATAGACAAATTCTTAGAAAGGTATAACCTTCCAAGACTGAACCAGGAAGAAATAGAAAATATGAACAGACCAATCACAAGTAATGAAATTGAAACTGTGATTAAAAATCTTCCAACAAACAAAAGTCCAGGACCAGATGGCTTCACAGGTGAATTCTATCAAACATTTAGAGAAGAGCCAACACCCATCCTTCTCAACCTCTTTCAAAAAATTGCAGAGGAAGGAACATTCCTCTGAAACTCATTCTATGAGGCCACCATCACCCTGCTACCAAGCCCAGACAAAGATACTACAAAAAAAGAAAATTACAGATCAACATCACTGATGAATATAGATGCAAAAATCCTCAACAAATGGGCTTCCCTGATGGTGCAGTGGTTGAGAGTCTGCCTGCTGATGCAGGGGACACAGGTTCATATCCTGGTCCGGGAAGATCCCACATGTCACGGAACAGCTGGGCCCATGAGCCATGGCTGCTGAGCCTGCACGTCCAGAGCCTGTGCTCCACAACGGGAGAGGCCACGGCAGTGAGAGGCCCGCGTATCGCAAGACAAAGATGTCACAAAAAAAGAAAACTACAGGCCAATATCACTGATGAACATAGATGCAAAAATCCTCAACAAAATACTAGCAAACAGAATCCAACAACACATTAAAAGGATCATACACCATGATCAAGTGGGATTTATTCCAGGAATGCAAGGATTCTTCAATATACGCAAATCAATCAATGTGATACACCATATTAACAAACTGAAGAATAAAAACCATATGATCATCTCAATAGATGCAGAAAAAGCTTTTGACAAAATTCAACACCCATTTATGATTAAAAACTCTCCACAAAGTGGGCATAGAGGGAACTTACCTCAACATAATAAAGGCCATATATGACAAACCCACAGCAAACATCATTCTCAATGGTGAAAAAGTGAAAGCATTTCCTCTAAGATCAGGAACAAAAACAAGGATGTCCACTCTCACCACTATTATTCAACATAGTTTTGGAAGTTTTAGCCACAGCAATCAGAGAAGAAAAGGAAATAAAAGGAATCCAAATCAGAAAAGAAGAAGTAAAGCTCTCACTGTTTGCAGATGGCCTGATACTATACATAGAGAATCCTAAAGATGCTACCAGAAAATTACTAGAGGTAATCAATGAATTTGCTAAAGTTGCAGGATACAAAATTAATGCACAGAAATCTCTTGCATTCCTATACACTAATGATGAAAAATCTGAAAGAGAAATTAAGGAAACACTCCCTGCAACAAAAAGAATAAAATACCGAGGAATAAACCTACCTAGGGAGACTAAAGACCTGTACACAGAAAACTATAAGACACTGCTGAAAGAAATTAAAGATGATACCAACAGATGGAGAGATATACCATGTTCTTGGATTGGAAGAATCAATATTGTGAAAATGACTCTACTACCCAAAGCAATCTACAGATTCAACACAATCCCTATGAAATTACCAATGGCATTTTTTATGGAACTAGAACAAAAAGTCTTAAAATTTGTATGGAGACACAAAAGACCCCAAATAGCAAAAGCAGTCTTGAGGGAATAAACAGAGCTGGAGGACTCAAACTCCCTGACTTCAGACTATACTACAAAGCTATAGTAATCAAGACAATATGGTACTGGCACAGAAACAGAAACATAGATCCATGAAACAAGATAGAAAGCCCAGAGATAAACCCACGCACCTATGGCCAACTAATCTATGACAAAGGAGGCAAGGATATACAATGGAGAAAAGACAGTATCTTCAATAAGTGGTTCTGGGAAAACTGGACAGCTACATGTAAAAGAATAAAATTAGAACACTCCCTATCACCATAAACAAAAATAAACTAAAAATGCATTCAAAACCAAAATGTAAGAGCAGACACTATAAAACTCTTAGAGGAAAACATAGGAAGAACACTCTTTGACATACATCACAGCAAGATCTTTTTTGATCCACCTCCTAGAGTAATGGAAATAAAAACAAAAATAAACAAATGGACCTAATGAAACTTCAAAGCTTTTCCACAGCAAAGGAAACCATAAACAAGATGAAAAGGCAACCCTCAGAATGGGAGAAAATATTTGCAAATGAGTCAACAGACAAAGGATTAATCTCCAAAATATATAAACAGTTCATGCAGCTCAATATTAAAGAAACAAACAACCCAATCCAAAAATGGGCAGAAGACCTAAACAGACATTTTTCCAAAGAAAACATACAGATGGCCAAGAAGCACAAGAAAAGCTGCTCAACATCACTAATTATTAGAGAAATGCAAATCAAAACTAAAATGAGGTATGACCTCATACCAGTTAGAATTGGCATCATCAGAAAATCTACAAACAACAAATTCTGGAGAGGGTGTGGAGAAAAGGGAACCCTCTTGCACTGTTGGTCAGAATGTAAATTGATACAGCCACTATGGAGAACAGTACAGAGGTTCCTTAAAAAACTAAAACTAGAATTACCATATGATCCAGCAATCCCACTACTGGGCATATACCCAGAGGAAACCATAATTCAAAAAGACACATGCACCCCAATGTTCATTGCAGCACTGTTTACAATAGCCAGGACATGGAAGCAACCTAAATGCCCATCAACAGATGAATGGATAAAGGAGTTGTGGTACATATGTACAATGGAATATTACACAGCCATAAAAAGGAACGAAACTGGGTCATTTGTTGAGACGTGGATGGATCTAGAGACTGTCATACAGAGTGAAGAAAGTCAGAAAGAGAAAAACAAATATTGTATATTAACACATGCATGTGGAACCTAGAAAAATGGTACAGATGAACCGGTTTGCAGGGCAGAAGTTGAGACACGGATGTAGAGAATGGACACCAAGGGGGAAAAACCGCGGTGGGGTGGGGATAGTGGTGTGCTGAATTGGGCAATTGGGATTGACACGTATACACTGATGTGTATAAAATGAATGACTAATAAGAACCTGTTGGATAAAAAAATAAGTTAAATTTAAAAATTAAAAAAAATCCCTAATACTAAACTTTCTTTGGGTTATTTGTATGGAAATATGTTAATATAAATGTTTCAGACGTTACATGAAATTCCTAAAAATCTCTTATGTTCTGGTATAATGTTATAAGTCATAATTCTAGTTATTATACTTCAGAGTATAAACTTGAGTTATGCGGTATCTTGTCTTTTCCAGGTTGACCACAACATTTTACAGTTAGCTTGGCTTAAGATTTTAGAAGTTAAGACCAACTTGCCTTATGACATATTATTATGACATATTATCTCATTAATGTGTTATTGTGATCCTAGTGGACATACATCATGCAACAGATGCTCAGCAAATATGAGACTGTCTGATGATACAGTATGGCAAATAATACAAACTACTCAAATTTATTTGTGAATTCATTCTATATACAAAACTCTAATAAATAGTGCTTTGATTCTGTTTTACTTCTGACTGAATTTCCAGGTTTGTAATATTTAAAAGTCAGCTATTGACCTCACCAAAAAGTATCCAGAACTTATCCTCCTAGTTTAAAAAAAAAACCTCAGAATTACCAAAAATGTCTGAATTTGGACTGAGATTTTCAGCATCATATATAGTATTATCTAAAGTTGATAATCAACTAGATTCAGCAAATAGCCTTATCCTACACTCCAGTGTTTCCCAAAGTGGTTTCCATGCAGTACCAATTCTGCTTTACATAAATAGAGGTTATTCATTAAAAGGGTTCAGGCTTTAGTAAGTTTGGGATAACCAGGTTATCAAGTTAAAACAGTTAAACTCTCAGTCTTTATAGAGCCTTTAATGTACTGTCAAATGGTGGATCCCAAGGAGAAACATGGTTATGCAACATAACCCAAATGTTTTTCTAGAATACCTGGATCCCAAGTTACATACATTGAAAATGTGCAGCTCTGCTTTGATTCTTTTGTCATCAGCTTCCTATAATAATAAGATTCTTTGTTAAATTTTTTTCTGACCATTAAGTTGTATTTTTTTAAGAAATATTATTCTTGGATTTAAATTTTATATCAGTTTTATAGTAATAGGCAGTGTGTAATAAATATTTACACTACAAGAAAAATAGTCACATTCCTAAAATTCTACACACTTCCTTTTTAAAAAGGTATAATTCAATTCATTAAAATGCTAATTAAATCTGATCCTAAACTAATTATTCTTTGTCATCAAGTGTAGTTTGACATTTTACATAATATGGTATCTTAAATCCAAATAATAAATAAAACCCCAAAGCAATAACATAGGAATTTCATTTATAAAAATATCTATGCCATCTTTCATGTTAATAGAAAAATGACAGAAGCTATGAAAACCACTTGATATTATTACTGTTGAAGAAACAAAATATATTTGAAGATTTATACTTGAAAAATTCCTGTTTAGAGCCAATTTACTTGTAAAATGAAAAGAGTGCTTTTTAAAATTGACTTGTCATGGTCTTTTACGTGTAAAGGCAAATCCTGTATTTGTGATTTGCCATGGAGCATTCTTCTATAAAGATGGTCCTTCCTGCTGCAGTGAACAGGCTTGCCAGCATCTAATCTATGAGGAAGCAAACACATTCACACACAGTCTACATGCAAATTTAATTTGGTTTATAATCTGCTCAGTTTGTTTTAAGATTGATACCTGAATTAAATAATGCCAGGATACAGGCCCCATTCATTCTTATAAAGACAGGCTGGCACCTTTGCACCAAGGACAAAATAGGACATGGCAGAGGATTTAAACGAGCTAATTACCCTCTCTCTTTGACCACTGAAATGTTTTCAACTTCCCATGACAATTCTGAGCTTAGTAAAATTATAACACAGTAGGCATAATGGGCACTTTACATCTGAGGTTGGCATATACTTATGAAGATGGAACCCAGTGGACTTTCAATAAAACACTCAAATGTAGGCAGTTCATTAAGCCATGTGCTAGAACCTTGAGGGTCTTTGGAGAACAGGAAAATTGGTGAAGAAATGAAAATGCTGCTGAAGAGCCAATCAGCATAATAAGTTGAGTCAAGATGCTCAGACTCCATAATTGGGCTGAAAAGAAAATTGTAACCCTGCTCTATATCTAATCTTCCTCAAACTCCTTAGAGTTCCAACAATTTGCTGTTTACTGTCTTCTGTGAGATTCCCTTTTCTCTTTAATTTTCACCATGGCATTGATTCAAATGTTCTTTAACTTGAACTCATTTGGGGGAGAGTTTTACCATATTCCCTGAGCTAGCTGGACACACTCTCAACTCCCTCTTTCTAAGGCATCACATGCAAAAACAAAAGCTATGAATCACCTCTATTCATAGTTCTATTTTAAAAACAATGACATATCCCATAAATCTATTCATTTCCAGATAGAAATACCAGTTGAAATATTTTAAACTAGTTCTTTCATGATCTGGCCAGATAAAAAGAAGAAAGTGAATTGTGTTTGGTTCAGACAACATTCCAAACATCATCTTCTAAGAAACTGGGAGACAGACTCTTCTCCAAATGAATACTTCATCCATGGGCATGTGCTGTACTCTTAAAGATTCATTCACCGGTTAACCCTTCAGAAAATTTCCATATCATGGACATATCATTCTAATCACGGCCCAGTCTAAAGAAAACTGAGAATTAGTAAAGCTGCTCTCGACAAGCTTCCCGTTCCCTAATCTGGTGTCCTATCACTGTGTCCTTCATGCTCAACCTTTTTTCTCTCCTACCAAAACCTATTCGTATATGCCTTTCTTCTCTGACAGGGACATGATGAAATAATAGTTTCCTGCAAAAAAGCAGTTCCTCATGTGTTTTCTAAGCCCTATTTAGAATTGCCCACTAGACAGTACAACCTGGATGCCCTGTGAGCACCTGAAACCCAAATCAACATCTTTCTCCCTCTCTCCCCCTCCTGCAACCTGTTGCTACTTCAGGGTTCTATATCTTGGTTAGGGCATCATCATTCACTCATCTGCCTCATTTAGAAATCTGAGAGACAACTTATCACACTGTAGTAGAATTATTTGTTTGCATAGTTGTTTCATCCACAAGACTGTTAGCTTTTTTTTTACTGTGGTAAAATATACATATTTATCATTCTTTTTATTGAAGTATAGTTGACTTACAACATTGTGTTAGTTTCAGGTGCACAGCAAAGTGATTTGCTTTTATATATATATATTTTTTCAATTCTTTTCCATTACAGTTTATTATAAGATATTGAATATAGTTCCCTATGCTATACAGTAAACCCTTGTTGTTTATTTTATATATAGTAGTATGCATCTGTTAATCCCATACTCCCAATTTATCCCTATCCCCCCCTTCCCCTCTAGTAGCCATAAGTTTGTTTTCTATGTCTGTGAGTCTGTTTCTGTTTTTGTAAATAAGTACATTTCTACTATTTTTTAGATTCCACATATAAGTGATATCATGTAATATTTGCCTTTTTCTGTCTGACTTACTTCACTTAATATGATAATCTCTAGGTCCATCCCTGTTGCTGCCATCGTATATATATACACCACTTCTTCTTTATCCATTCATCTGTCAGTGGACACTTAGGTTGCTTCCATGTCTTGGCTACTGTAAATAGTGCTGCTGGGAACACTGGGGTGCATGTATCTTTTCAAATTAGAGTCTTCCAGAAAAGATGAAAAGACCGTTAGTTCTTTAGGGGAATATGACGAGTCTCTCCCAGAATACAGCACCACACAATACTGCCTAAGTGAATACACGTTTGATGTTGATAGAGATCATAGTCAAACGCAGTTAACTGCATATATATATATATATATATATATATATATATATATATATAAAATTTTTTTTTAATTAGCTGCTAGAATGCTCCCAAAGGAATTACAGAGTTGGGAAAGCTTCCATAACTCGGTATCCACTTTGCATGAAACTTTGATAAATGAGTATAAACAGCTAATTCCAAAGCATCTCAGGAAGCCAGATGACATAGGTGATATAGCCATATTTCTTGTTGACCTGGCCAACTATGAAGTTAAAACCAGGAAAATCCTTTCCATAAGATTCCAAGACTGGAAATTCTGGGCCCTCCTTTTTCCAAGTGGGGATATACTTTCACAAGGGCATGCAATAAAAGGCATACACTGCATTCAGATTGGCTGGGGGTAACTCACAATACCCACCTGTTCTAATGAATAAAAAGGGTACTCAAATTCTGTGAAGGGCAGTATTTGGCTTGGAGGCTGCCTGCACACACACTGAGCAGGGTTTTTTTTCTTTTTTCATTCAGCAAATGCTTATTACTTAAGATAAATCATATACTTTGCCACAGTCTATGATTTTAATAAGATAGGCTAACATAGCTTGTCACAGATTTCATATTGAGGTATGTGTGTAGTGGGGAGGGCAGCTAATTAAAATGCAGTGTGTTAAGTGCTAAGATATATGTTGTAAAGGAAACTTTTTACGCACAGGGGCATCACTCCATACCTGAGTGGTAGAGAGAAGTGATATCTAGGCAGAGATCACCATCTTCTAAATACTTTGTTAATTAACTGATTATTTGTTGCTTTGCCTTCTTTTCTTTTTTTTTGGCCTTGTGGCGCAGCATGTGGGATCTTAGTTCCCCAACCAGGGATCAAACCCGTGCCCCCTGCAGTGGAAGCGCAGTCTTTACCACTGGATGGGCAGTGAAGTCCCGCCTTCCTTTCTTTCTAAAGGCAAAATTGAGCAGGTTTTAATTAGCCAGTCCAAATAACAGCTAGCTTGGTAAACTGATTCTTGCTGAAGAAATACAGCAAACCAATAAGAGAATCATTGAATCCAGTTGGGCAAAAAGAATTAGAGTTAAAATATTTACTCTGACATGAAACAGAAGGGCCCAGACCGGGCTCAGCTGCATGTCACAAGAAAGCCTTCTTCTGAAGACAGGTCCCAGGTGGTAGGTGTTGGAGCTAACTCAGAGGATTTAATTAGTGAATGCACCTGAAGGATATAAATAATGACCAGTTTAGAGATGTGGCTGGCGTCTTCTGATCAGTCAGCGGCCAGCATTAATAGAACACATCTGCTGGAAAATCCCCTTTAGGGTTTCAGATCACATTTAACAAATTGCTTTTACTATAACTGCATTATCTCCAGGCCCTGGCACAGAGGTTTTATGAAGAACTTGCACATATCAGTAGCACAACCATATCTCAGTCCACTGCTGACTTCACTGAGGTACCCTGTAAATACCTACTTAGTTTTCCAGTGAGTCTGGAAGCACTGAAGTGAAAGAAGGATCACCAGCATTATCTCAAAAATGAGACCGGGTCTGCAGTGGGATTCTAGGCTCAAACTGCTAAAACCTGGAAAGTAGACCCAGTATAGTGCATGATTATATTATAATGCGTTTGGTGTGTATGTGTATGGGGGGTAGAGAATCCACTAACGATTGTCCCCACTCACACTCCCCCTTTGCTCTTCTCTCTACCAACTACCTTCCACACACCACACACACCTAGACTTATTGCTCCTTAATTTACAACTGTGACCCCTCCCCAGGGAGCAACTCTCTCCTATGCCAGCTCCTTATATATGGAAGTGGCATTGCCAGCACACAGCACTGGGGAAACTCAGGCATACTTATTTTGCTCCAAGCCTGGTTGAATTCAATTGCTTGGAGGTGGTATATTACACCTCCCCAGACATCCCCAGCCAGAAGATGAAGGCAAAGACAGAGATAATCTGAAAAGTTGGTGCTTATCCTACTATTCTACTTTCTACTAGTATTAAAAATCTTGACTTGGAAAAAGGAAGTGTTATTGTTTGGCTTTGCGAGCCAATGGCATCAATTCCCTAAATTTGAGAATCTGGAGCATAAAAACAACATGGATATTTAACATTTGGGGGTTGATGTGAGAAACAATTCTGTTAAGTGACACACTGAACGTGAATTTCTTGTGTAATAGAATTTTAGGGAAAGATAAATCCTGGCAAGCATTGCTTCCAGGGTGTAGCAAGCCAAAATGTTTGCTTTTAAAGTACAAAGGATTCAGTAGGACATATAGCTTGCAGCTGGTTTTGAGCTTTGCTTTTGTGACTTTCTAGTTTAAAAAAAAAAAGCTTTGGGAAAGAATAGAAAAGGACAGTCTATATACAGTCTTTTTATCTCACCACCTTTTCTGACTCAGACTAATTTGTGGTTAGAGGCAAGGGAGGAAGGTGGAATGAGTGAAATCAATAGGTTCTTACACTGTTTTTTTTTTTTTTTTTTTTTTTTGCAGTACGTGGGCCTCTCACTGTTGTGGCCTCTCCCGCTGCAGAGCACAGGCTCCGGACGCGCAGGCTCAGCAGCCATGGCTCACGGGCCCAGCCACTCCGCAGCATGTGGGATCCTCCCGGACCGGGGCGCGAACCCGTGTCCCCTGCATCAGCAGGCGGACTCCCAACCACTGCGCCACCAGGGAAGCCCCTTACACTGCTTTTTAAGAGGCTGCAGAAAGGCGGTATTGACTTCAGAGGGTGAGAGATGAATGAGAAGAGGGGTTAGGTAACAAATCTGGTCAGACTGAGATGTCAAAACATTTTCATTGAGATGATGTAGAAGGTCGATTTGCATCTGATTTAAGACAAAACAAACACTGCATCTCTAATTGTTATGGGTACTATGTGGTCACATGTTTTTTTTTTTAATTTCTGAGTAAATTTATCTTAACTTTCCATATGTAAGCTTACATAATAATAAATGTTTCATTCTAAAAAGAGGGGGAAAATTGAAACCACCTATGGGGACAACACTGTGGGCAAACTAACCAGCACACTTCGTTTTACAATTCATCAACACCACCCAGGTACCTGGCAACTGATAAAACACTGCAGAAATTCCTATCAGCATTGACTAATCAAAGAGTCACTTGCAAAGGGATATTTTTTGAGACATTTCTCCCCCTTCACTGGCTGCTCCTCAGGCCCTGCAGTTTATTTCCCCATGTTGATGTGGGCACCCTAGGGCTCAAGTCCACAGAACTCTTCCTCAATTACACCTACTCCCTAGCTGGTCTTATCCAGTCTAATGGTTTTAAATATCATCTATCTGCAGATGATTTCCAAACTTTTATTTTCACCCCTGATCTTTCCACTGAGCTTCAGACTCATATATTCAATTACCTGCTTGACCTAACTTAGCATCTCAGACTTAACACGTCCAAAACTGATATAATCCTGATATAATCCCAACAAGTGTGTTCCTCTTGCAGTATTTGCTGCCTCAGTACAGTAACTCCATCCTGATAGCAGCTTGGGCCAAAAGACTTGGAGTCATCCAATTCATTAGAATCCCCACTGGCTCCACCTTCACAAGGTACACAGATCTCACACCTCCTTGCTATCATTTGGTCTCAGCCACCTTCATTTCCCTCCTGACTTGGCTCCCTGCTTCCCTCTTCTCCCTCCTACAGTCTATTATCTGCTGCCAGAGAGACCATCTTGCTCAGCATTTTCCAATGGCTCCCATCTGATCACAGTGAAAACAGGGTCCATATAATGGCCCATGAATGCTCTGCCCCCAGCTTGTAAATGGTGCTGCTATGAACATTGAGGTGCCATGTATATTTTCAAACTACAGTTTTTTGAATATATACCCAGGAGAGGGATTGCTAGATCATATGGTAGCTCTAATTTTAGTTTTTTAAGGAACCTCCATACTGTTTTCCATAGTGGCTGCACCAACTTATATTCCCACCAAGAGTAGGAGGGTTCCCTTTTCTCCACACCCTCTCCAGCATTTATTATTTGTAGACTTTTTGATGACAGCCATTCTGACAGGTTTGAGGTGATACATCACTGTGGTTTTGATTTGCACTTCTCTAATAATTAGCAATGTTGAGCATTTTTTCATGTGCCTGTTGGCCATCTGTAAGTCTTTTTTGGAGACATGTCTATTTAGGTCTTCTGCCCATTTTTTGCTTGGGTTTGTTTGTTTTTTTGATATTGAGTTCATGAGCTGTTTGTATATTTTGGATGTTAACCCATTCTTGGTCGCATTGTTTGTTAATCTTTTCTCCCATTCCATAGGTTAGCTTTTTGTTCTGTTGATGGTTTCCTTTGCTGTGCAAAAGCTTGTAAGTTTGATTAGGTCCCATTTGTTTATTTTTGTTTTTATTTCTTTTGCCATGGGAGACTGACCTAAGAAAATATTGATGCAATTTATGTCCAAGAGTTTTCTCTATGTTCCTGTCTAGGAGTTTTATGATGTCATGTCTTATATTTAGGTCCCTAACCATTTTGAGTTTATTTTTGTATATGGTGTGAGGAAGTGTTCTAATCACAATCTTTTACATTTGGCTGTCTAGCTTTCCCAACACCACTTGCTAAAGAGACTCTTTTCTCCATCATATATTCTTGCCTCCCTTGTCTTAGATTAATTGACCATAGGTTAATGGGTTTGTTTCTGGGCTTTCTATTCTGTTCTGTTGATCTATATGTCTGGTTTTGTGCTAACATAATACCATGCTGTTTTGGTTATTGTAGCTTTGTAGTATTGACTGAAGTGTGGAAGGGTTATGCCTCCAGCTTTATTCTTTTTCCTCAGGATTGCTTTGACAATTCTGGGTCTTTTGTGGTTCTACAAAAATTTTAAGATTATTTGTTCTAGTTCTGTGAAAAATGTCATGGGTGTTTTGATAGGGATGGCATTAAATCTGTAGATTGCTTTGGGTAGTCTGGCCATTTTAACAATATTAATTCTTCCAATCCAAGAGCATGGGATATCTTTCCATTTCTTTGAATCATTTTCAGTTTCCTTTATCAATATCTTATACTTTTCAGCGTATAGGTCTTTCAGCTCCTTGGTTAAGTTTATGCCTAGATATTTTATTTTTTTGACACGATCTTAAATGGGATTTTTTTTTTTTTTACTTTCTCTTTCTGCTATTTCATTGTCAGTATAAAGAAATGCAACAGATTTCTGTATATTAATCTTGTATCCTGCTACCTTACTGAACTTGTTTATTCTAATAGTTTTTGTACAGAGTCTTTAGGGTTCTCTATATAGAGTATCATGTCATCTGCAAATAGTTACAATTTTACCTCTTCCCTTCCAATTTGGATACATTTTATTTCTTTTTCTTCTGATTGCTGTGCCTAGGACTTCTAATACTATGTTGAATGGAAGTGGTGAGAGTGGGCATCCTTATCTTGTTCCAAAATTCAGAGAGAAGGCTTTCAGCTTTTCACCATTGAGTATTATGTTGGCAGTGAGTTTGTCATAAATGGCTTTTATTATGTTGAAATATGTTCCCTCTCTGCCCACTTTGGTTAGAGTTCTTATCATGAATGGATGTTGAATTTTGTCAAGTGCTTTTTTGTGTCTATTGAGACAATCATGTGTTTTTTGTCTTGTCTTTTGTTAATGTGGTATAATCACACTGATTGATTTGCATATGTTGAACCATCCTTGGGACCCTGGAATGAATCCAACTTGATTATGGTGTGTGATCCTTTTTATGTATTCTTAGATTTGGTTTGCTAATACTTTGAAGATTTTTGCATCTATATTCATCAAAGACACTGGCCTGTAATTTTCCCTTTTTGTAGTGTCCTTGTCTGGTTTTGGTACCAGGGTGATGGTGGTTTCATAGAATGAACTTGGGAGTGTTCACTCCTCTTCAGTCTTTGGGAATAGTTTGAGAAGGATAGGGGTAAGTTCTTCCTTGTGTGTTTGGTAGAATTCCCTAGTGAAGCTGCCCAGTCCTGGACTTTTGCTTGCGGGGAGATTATTTTTATTATTATTACTTTTTTTTTTTTTTTACCGATTCTATTTCACTTCCAGTGATTGGTCTGTTCAAGTTATCTGTTTCTTCTTGACTCACTTTTGGCAGGCTGTATGTTTCTAGAAACTTGTTCATGTCTTCTAGGTTGTACAAATTGTTGGCATATAACTATTCATAGTATTCTCCTATGATTTTTTTGTATTTCTGCAGTATTGTTTGTTATTTTTCTCCTCTTTCATTTCTTATTTTGTTTACTTGGGTCCTCTCTCTCTTCTTCTAGGTAAGCCTGGCTAGAGGTTTGTCGATACTGTTTATCCTTTCAAAAAGCAGCTCTTGGTTTTATTGATCTTTTCTATTGTTTTATTGATCTCTATATATTTCCTCTGATCTTTATTATTTCCTTCCTTCTGCTGACTTTGGGTTTTGTTTATTGTTTTTCTAATTTTTTTTAGGTGGTACGTTAGGTTGTTAATTTTTCTTGTTTCTTGAAGAAGGCCTGTATCACTATGAACCTCCCTCTTAGAACTGCTTTTGCTGCATCTCATTGATTTTGTAAGGTTGTGTTTTCATTTTCGTTTGTCTTGAACTATTTTTTGATTTCCCTTTTGATTTCATCCTTGATGCACTGGCTTTTCAATAGCATTTGGTTTAGTCTCCATGTGATCTTTTTTTTTCCCCTGTGGTTGATTTCTAGTTTCATACCATTGTGGTCAGAAAAAAATGCTTGAAATAATTTCTATCCTCTTAAATCTGTTGAGGCTTATTTTGTGACCTAGTATGTGGTCCATCCTAGAGAATGTTCCATGCACACTTGAATGTGTATTCTGTTTTTTTGTTTGTTTGTTTGTTTTGTTTTTAGGTAGTGGCCTGTAGATACCAATTAAGTCCACCTCGTCTATTGTGTCATTTAGGACCTCTGTTGCCTTGTTGATTTTCTGCCTGGAAGATCTGTCCATTGACGTCAGTGGGGTGTTAAAGTCTTCTATTATTGCACTTCTGTAAATTTCTCCCTTTATGTCTGTTAGTATTTGTTTTATACATTTAGGTACTCCTATATTGGGTGATATATGTTAATGAGTGTAATATCCTCTTCTGGTATTGATTCCTGTATCATTATATAGTGTCCTTCTTTGTCTTTCTTTATGGTCTTTGTTTTAAAGTCTATTTTGTCCAATAGAAGTATTGCTTCCCCTGCTTTCTTGTCGTTTCCATTTGAATGAAATATCTTTTTACATCCTCTCACTTTCAATCCATGTGTCTTTCACCCTAAAGTGAGTTTAAGAAAAATATTGTAGGTTCTTGTTTTTTATCCAATCTGCCACTGTTTGATCAGCACATTCAGGCCATTGACATTTAAAGTAATTATTGATAGGTATGTACTTACTGACATTTTAAACCTTGTTTCCCAGTTGATTTTGTAGTTGTTCTTCATTTCTCTCTCTCTCTTTTTTTTTCTTTTGTGGTTTGGTGGTTTTCTTTTGTATTATGCCTGAGTTCCTTTCTTTTTGGTTTTTCTGAATTTACTGTATGTTTTCGATTTGTGGTTACCCTAGTTTTCAAGTATGTTGACCCATAACTATATCTACTTACTTTAGACTGATAGTCATAAGTTCAAACACATCCAAAAGATCTACATTTTTTTATTCCCTTCCCCCACATTTTGTGATTTTTGATATCCTATTTTACATCCTCATGTTTATCCCTTTGTTGTTCTTTGTAGTTATAATCACTACTACAATTTTTTGTTTTTAACCTTTGTACTTACTTATTTAAGTGATCTTTAATCCTTTCATATATTTGCCTTTCCTACTGTGATTTTTCCCTTTCCTATAGATTCTTGCTTCTCTTCTATTCAGAGAAGACCTTTCAATATTTCTTTTAGGTTAGGTTTAGTGTTGTTGTATTCTTTTAGTTTTTTCTTTGTTGTTGTTTGTTTGTTTTTGCCTGAGAAGTTCTTTATTTCTCCTTCTATTTTAAATGATAATCTTGCTGGGTAGAGTATCCTACGTTGCAAGTTCTTTCTTTTTAGAACTTTGAATATATTATGCTACTCCCTTTCGGTCTGCAAAGTTTCTGCAGAGAACTCAGCTAACAGCCTTATGGGGATTCCCTTGTAACTGACTCTTTGTTTTTCTCTTGCTGCCTTTAGAATCCTCTTTATCTTCAACTTTTGTCAGTGTAACTATGAAATGTCCTGGTGTGGGTCTGTTTGGGTTCATCTTGTTTGGGTACTTCCTATACCTGGATATCTATTTTCTTCTTTAGGTCTGGGAAGTTTTCAGCCATAATTTCTTCAAATACATTTTCGATCCCACCCCCCTCTTTTCTCCTTCTGGAACTCCTATTATGCATAGGTTGGCATGTTTATATTATCTTACAGATTTTGTGTGTTGCTTTCATTTTATTTTTTTGTCTTTCTGTCTGCTGTTCTGATTGGATAAATTTCGTTATTCTATCTGCCAGATAACTTATTTGTTCTTTTTCGTTATTTATTCTGCTATTCATTGCTTCTAGATTGGTTTTTATCTCAGCAATTGAGTTGTTTAATTTTGATTGGTTCCTCTTTACAGTTTCTACTTCCTTGTTACGGTGATATGCCTTTCTAACAATAATCTTTCTTAGTTCCTTTAGGATTTTTATTACCTCCTTTTTGACTTAGGGTATAGTAGACTAGTGAGGTCTGTTTCATTATTTATTCTTTCAGGGGTTTTCTCTTGTTTTTTAATTGGGAGTAGTTCCTCTGCTTTTTTATTTAACTTAACTTTCTCTGTCTCTATGAATCTAGAAGAAACAGTTACCTACTGTGGTCTCAAAAGGGTATTTTTAAGTGGGACCATCCCTGTATAGACTGTGTGAGTCCAATATTTTTGGTGCGAGGGCTGTTTTTGGTGTGGATGCCAGCCATGTCTTTCCTCAGAGTGTGCTGGCCATTATCCCCTTAATAATGAGTGTGATTGGTATTGTGGTATCCAGAGCCTGAACTGGATTTTGGGCAGGACCTCCTCTTTGCTCTGTGGCTGCCACAGCCCTGTCAGGGTGGGGTCTGCCCCCAGCTGTTGCAGTAGAAACCCTGGGGTCAGATTTTATAAGCCTCCATCGCCCAAAGGAGCAATACTTTGTCTCAAAGGAGCATTGAAGCATGTGAGGCCCCTGCAGTCACAGCGAATCTATGTGCTGTTTATGTAGGTGTCTGCAGTTCTACCCAGAAGGAGCCCAAGGTCGCATCATCCCTTTCTATGTTGTGTTTGTCCCACACCTAGTGTTAGGCTGGTGCTGGGGGCTGGGGCGTTGTGGCTGCAGGAATTGAGGTGATTGTGCTGCCTGGGACCTGGGCTGCCTCTGAGAGGGCTATTCTAGGACCTAACCCCCCTGTCCCCCACCAGATCCACCTCCAAGTTGTGGTGTGAGGTGGGTGGAAGTGGACAGCTCCCGCCAGGAAAGGAACTGCTGGGTATTCCTCCCCAGACGCTGTCTGCTGAAGACACACAATTCTGTGATGCCACCTGGTGTATGTACCAACAAAATCTGCCATTGCCAGACCCACCCCCAACCCTATTCCCTGCCATGTGCAAGCAGACAATGGGCTCCAAGGTTCAGCTTGGATCACACCCCAGGCCCTCTGGGTTTCTCTGGGCAGCTAGACTGAGTCCTCTCTCAGGGCCTGTCTGCCCAAGTTCAGCACCTAGCTGCATACTGGCAGCTCCGCTTGGCACACATGTTGAGCTGGGAAGTGCAGTGAGGTGGCAGGTGGCAGCGCACTGGTCTCTTTTGGCACTGATTGCTAGCAAGCCAGCATGTGTGCACTCCTTGGCATCAGAATCCAGGCTCCTCCAGCCCCTCTTTCTGTGCCAGTGGACTTCCCAGCATGTGAGGGGCTTCCCAGAGTAAGGGTGTGCCTGTGAAGACACTCCCTCCTTCACAGGTCCCTCCCATGATGCCTTTTTTTCCTGTCCCACCCAATTACATGAGGATCTTTCTTGCAGGTTTAGTTGTATAAGAGATCTTCTGCCAGTTTCCAGTTGGTTTTCTGTGAGAATTGCTCCACATATAGATGTATTTTTGATATCTTTGTGGGGGAAGGTGAGCTCCATGTCCTCTTACTTCACCATGTTGATCAGCCACCCCCCACCCTGCCCTTAGCTATTTTTAGGTATACTTTTCAGTTGTATTAACTATATTCACATTGTTGTATAAGTAGAACTTTTTCATCTTGTAAAATGGAAACTCTATGCCAATCAAACAAGTCCCCATTTCCCCTGCCCCTAGCAAGCACCATTCTACTTTGTATTTCCACAGATTTAACTACTCTGGATATCTCATAAGTGTCATCATTCACTATTTAGCTTATTTCACTCAGCATAATGTCCTCAGGTTGATCTATATTGTAGCATGTGATAAGATTTCCTTCTTTTTAAAGGTTGAATAATATTCCATTGTATGTACATACCAAATCTTCTTTATCCATTCATCTGTTGATGAACATCTGAGCTATTTCTACTTCCTGGCTATTGTGAATAAAGCTGCAATGAACATGGTTGTGCCAATACCTATTCAAGATACTGCTTTGAATCATTTTGGATATATTACCAGAAGAGGGATTGCTGGATCATATGGTAATTCTATTTTTAGTTTTTTGTGGAACCTCCATACCATTTTCCACAGTGGCTACACAATTTTACATTCCTACCAGCAGTGTACAGGATCCCAATTTTTCCATATCCTCACCAACACTTGTTATCTCCTGTCTTCTTTCTTTGTTTTATTTTTTGACAGTGGCCATCCTAATGGGTATGAGGTGATATCTCACTATGGTTTTGATCTGTACTTCTCTAATGAGTAGTAATATTGCATCTTTTCATGTATATGTTGACCATTTATATAATCTTCTTTGGAGAAATGTCTATTAAGGTCTTTTGCACATTTTAAAATCAGGTTTTGTTGTTGTTGTTGAGTTGAAAAAGTCCTTTGTATATTGTGGGTATTAATCCCTTAATAGATGTATGATTTGCAATTGTTTTCTCCCATTGTACAGGTTGCCTTTCCATTCTGTTGATTGTTTCCTTTGATGTGCATTAGTTTTAAAGTTTGATGTAGTCCTATTTGTCTCTTTTTGTGTTTGCTGCCTGTGCTTTTGGTGTCATATCCAAATTTTTGCCAAAATACAACTGTTTACAAAATACAATTACAAAACACAATGTCATGAAGCTTTTCCCCTATGTTTTCTTCTAGGAGTTTTATTGTTTTATGCTCAAAGTTTACTTTTTAAAAATAATCACATAAGCAGACAGTTAATTATTAAGTTCATCTTTTCTTGATCTTTATTAAATTCTGCAAATTTTTAGTGTTACTTATGTTTTGTTTTGTTTTGTTTTGAGGCAAGGAATAGTGACTTTACTCGGAAAGCCGGGCATCCGAGAAGATGGTAGACTAATGTCCTAGAGTACCATCTTATTGGGCTCTGGATGCTAGTTTCTTTTATAGAACAGAGAGGGGGAGGAGGTGAGGAAATAAAGTAAAAAGGCCATAAGTCTTGCAAAACATCTCCTGATTTGGCCAGCCTCTGGGAGGGGGTGTGTTAATTTCTTCTTTCTTTCAGCCATTCACAGGTGGGCAGGGTCAGAATGTTTCCCTGTGAGCAACATTTGTTACTTGTAGACTTTTTGATGATAGTCACTCTGACAGGTGTGAGATGATATCTCATTGTGGTTTTGATTTGCATTTCTCTAATAATTAGAGATGTTGAGCATCTTTTCATGTGCCTGTTGGCGAGCTGCATGTTGTCTTTGGAGAAATATCTGTTCAAGTCTTCTGCCTATTTATGATTGGGTTGTTGTGTTTTTTTTGATATTGACTTTATGAGCTGTTCAGTGTACTCTTTTACTTCATCTGCTAGTGTTGGAGGGTCTCCTGCAGAGGAGGGAGGGTGGCTGTGGCTCACGGTGGGGACAAGGACACTGGCAGCAGAAGTTCTGGGAAGCACTCCCCGGCATGAGCCCTCCAGGAGTAGGCCTACTTATGGTATTTTTGATGCAGTTTTTTTTTTTTAATGGTAAATTCATCAACCCTTTCATTTACAGCTTCTGGATCTGATGTCATACCTAGGAAGGCCTTTCCTACCCTGAGATTATAAAACTTATTCAGATTTCTTCTAAGGTTTTTTATACTTTATAATCTTTGCTCCTTCTGAAATTTATTTCAGCCTGTCTCATTTTTGCTTGTAGAAATCCTATCTATCCTATCTTTCAAGGCCCATTCTAAAGAATCATAATTAATCCTTTGTGGAGGACTTATATTATGTTCTAAGTACTTTACATGTCATAACACATTTAATACTCAGAAGAGATCCATAAGATAAACACTACTATTTTCATTTCATAGATAAGGAAACTGAGTCACAGATAGCTTACTGAGTAACTTGCCCAAAGTCATTCAGTAAGTGACAGTTAGGATTTAAACCCAGGTAAGGCTGGTTGAAGATCAGGTTTTTAATCATTATGCTGTGCTCCCCTCTCAGCTACCACTCTTTCCATAACACTTTCCCACACTGAGCTTGAGATGGACCTCTCCTTTCCCTAAACTCTAGAAAACCTGTACTCCTCACTTTTTAAAATCTTAGCTCATAGTTAGTTGCATATGTTTAATGCTACTTTAAAAAGTAGTAGCTTTCATATCTAATTCACCTGATATTTCTCACAGAAACTAGTATTATGCAGAAGGCTCAATACGTATTTATTGGGTGAATAAATACATAAATTAGAAAAATGAGTAAAATGTAAATACCTTAGCAAGATTCGTATTAAGTTCACATTAAGTTATGAATGGTTGATAAAAGATCCTTTCCAATACTAAATAGGAGAGAGAAGAAAGGGAGCTTGAGGGCACTGATAGCTAGTGATGTTTTGATAGGAGGAGAAAAGAAGGCCTGGAGGCATCTTAAATTATTTTTAATATAAATAGCTAGCTAGCTAGCTAGCTAGAGAGATAGATAGTTTTATAGCTGGGCCTGATATACAAATATATAGTATAGAGTTTTATATTTTTTTCCTATCATTAGGAAAAGCTGGTTTTGTTTGCTTTGAAACTACAGGGTTTTAGTTCCTAGGGTGTTTTCTGCAATCTAATCTATAGCATACTCAGAGAATTGGCCAAACAATAATTAGCCTGTGATTCTTAGAAGAATAACAAGTGAAAGGAAGAAACAATTATTGTTATTAGACAATCAGAAGTTACAATTATTTACAGAAGATCGTAAATCTTAATAGTTTGAAGTAGACTCAAGCCATGTTACTGAAATTAAATTCCTAGGAAGAGTTTATAATACACCTGACTTTTAGGAAGTAAAATTAATTCTTCAATGATGTGGAATTTTTTTTTCAATTGAGGTATAACTGACATACAGCACTGTATTAGTTTCAGGTGTAGAACATAATGATTCAATATTTGAATATATTGCAAAATGATCACCACAATAAGTCCACTGCCACACAGTTACAGATTTATTTTTCTTGTGAGGATTTTTAAGATTTTCTCTCTTAGCAACTTTCAGGTATACAATACAGTATTATTAACTATAGCTGTCATGCTGTACATACCCCTAACTCTACAGCCACCAATCTGTTTTCTGTTTCTGTGAGCTTGTTTTTGGTTTTGGGGGTTTTTCTGATTCCTCATATAAATGAGAAATGATGTGGTATTCTTATCATTCCCTGAAAGAAAGCACCCAGCATAGCCTTTAACATGGTCATTGATGGATTAAAGTCAGATGTATCTTTGAGCTGTGTAAAGCGTTGACAGAAAGAAAAAAGAAAAATCAAATGATTTGTTTAAGAATGTATTCCACACAGTGCTACTGAGGAGAAATTCCTAAAATGATTCCAGTGAACCTGGAATCAATCTAAATGATTATTTCTAACTGGTAAATTTCTCTAACAAGTCTTATAAAAATGGTAAAAGGCTACATACTGGGAAATAGTTTTTGTTAGAAATCAATGCAATCAATGTAAATAAATCAGAAATGTGAAAAACAAACTACTCCACTGGAAATGTACTTTTAAAGGCTTCTAATAACATTTTGTTGTTGCTGTTGCCAAATTCACTGGCCTTCTTGCCCTCATTTTTCTTGATTTGCCTTATATATCTGACCCTACTTACTGGTCATGTGTTTGTGGGTTTTTCCTGGTCACTTTTTTTGTGTGTGATTTTTTTAATAATTTTTTTTTAATTGAAGTATAGTTGATTTACAATGTGTTAATTTCTGTTGTACAGCAAAGTAATTCCATTATACATAGATATATATTCTTTTTAAAAAATATTCTTTTCCATTACGGTTTATCATAGGATATTGATAATTCTCTGTGCTATACAGTAGGACCTTGTTGTTTATCCATTCTATATATAAAAGCTTTCATCTGCTAACCCCACTCTCCTATTCCATCCCTCTCCCAACCCCCTCCCCCTTGGCAACCAGAAGTCTGTTCTCTATGTCCGTGATTCTGTTTCTGTTTCATAGATAGGTTCACTTCTGTCATATTTTAGATTGCACATATAAGTGATAATATTATATGGTATTTGTCTTTCTCTTTCTGACTTCACTTAGTATGATAATTTTTAGGTCCATCCATGTTGCTGCAAATGGCATTATTTTGTTCTTTCTTATGGCTGAGTAGTATTATATATGTACCACATCTTCTTTATCCATTCATCTGTCAATGGACATTTAGGTTGTTTCCATTTCTTGGCTATTGTGAACAGTGCTGCTATGAACATAGGAGTGCATGTATCTTTTCGAATTACAGTTTTCTCTGGATATATGCCCAGGAGTGGGATTGTTGAATCATATGGTAGTTCTATTTTTAGTTTTCTGAGGAACCTCCATACTGTTTTCCACAGTGGCTGCACCAACTTACATTCCCACCAACAGTGTAGGAGGGTCCGTTTTCTTCACACCCTCTCCAGCATTTGTTATTTGTAGACTTTTTAATGATGGCCCTTCTGATTCGTGTGAGGTAGTACCTCACTGTAGTTTTGATTTGCATTTCTCTAATAATTAGCGATGTTGAGCATCTTTTCATGTGCCTATTGGCCATCTGTATGTCTTCTTTGGAGAAATGTCTACTTAGGTCTTCTGCCCATTTTTGGATAGGGTTGTTTGTTTTTTAGTTGTTGAGTTGTATGTGTTGTTTGTATATTTTGGAAACCAAGCCCTTGTCAGTCACATCATTCACAAATATTTTCTCCCATCCTGTAGGTTGTCTTTTCATGTTGTTTATGGTTTCCTTTACTGTGCAAAAGCTTGTAAGTTTGATTAGGTCCCATTTGTTTATTTTTGTTCTTACTTCTGTTGCTTTGGGAGACTGTATTGCTCACTTTTTGAAATTCATTTCTTTCTTAGCTTCTGATAGTTGCATGTTCTTGAACTGCTTCTAACCTCTCTGAATGCTGCTTTACTAGCTCCTTTGCTACACCACCTTCTCCTGTACTTTGTGTGTTTTCTTCAGCGTTCAGTCTTTGCTTCCCCATCCTTCACTGCTTTTCTCTTTAAGACATATTTTGAATTACAGCTTCAACTTCAAACTCTTTATTAGAAATGTGTCTGTATGTGTAGCTCTGACCTCTTATCTAATTTCTGACCTCTAACCTCTAATTACTTAAAGAACATGTGTTTTCTTTCATTATCAACTTGCTGTATCAGGGAGCTGTTCCTTTCCATGATGTGTTTATTTAATCATCTGTTCACATAACAAACATTTACTAAATGTCTACTATGTGCTAGATTATGTGGTTGCCAAGGTGAACACAACAGATCCCGCCTTGGAGTACCTCAGTCTTGGGAAGGAAAAACACCTAAATTAGTACTTAGAATACAAATACACAAAAGATGTTGAATCCATAAAACTGCCATTTTAAGGGTTACAATTAGACTTTGGCTGTACATCCTCTCTTGATTCTGGGAAGGAGATTTTTGGTAAGACAAATGTAAGAAACTAAGCTTTGTTTTTGTTGAAGTCCTGAACAAGCAAAATGACCCAAATTATAGAAGCTTCAGGTCAAGACACTAGCATCATAAACTGGGCAGGTGAACAGAACTTTGAAAGTTACTAGGTGAACTCTGAGGAATTACAGGAAGCTATGGTTTTCCTGAGGTCCGAGTTGGGGGATTAAGATGGTTGCATCCAATAAATAATTATGCCTCGCATAGCAGCAATCTCCTAAGAGTATAGCAGATGTGAGGGAGGAAGAAATTTTCCTCTACCTTCTAAGTTCTTCTGGCTGGTCAAAGAATTAAATTGACATGCGACAGATCAACAAGAGAAAATCAAACAAAAGTTTAATAACATGTATGCATGGAAGAGAGCCAGGAAAACTGAGTAACAATGGCTGAAACCCCTACCTTAAATGCCATCTTCAAGCTAAAAACAAAAGATGTTGGGGTAGTGGCTGGGGACTTCAAAGGGCAGGAAGGTAATTCACATGGAGATGAAAAAGCAAATGTTTGGTAAACACATGTTTGCTGGCCTGCAGAGACAATGGGACACAAAATGGACACTGATGAGTTTCCCCCACTACACCTGACCTATGTTCTTTGCAGATATCTCTGGTGATGGCTCTATTCCAAGAACAGCCCCTCATCTAAATTCTTTTAGGCAGTTAAGGGACAGGTAACAAGAACTTCCTGAGTCTTTTGTTTTTTCAAAAATAATCAACTTAAATTAATCTTTATGCCAAAGAGACATATTTTGGGGTAGAAAATTTTGCTCCCTATACAGAAATCATAGCGGCAAGGTGAGAAGGCTGGAAAGAAAACTCTGACCACATGTGAAGTGATACCCTAGGAAGCAATAGCTGGGTTTTGAGAAATTCTTATTCCCTCTGTCTTGTTGGTACAATAATCTGGATTCAAAATGAATACTATGAGTCATAAGCAGATTAGGGCAGTGAAATATGGCTTACTATGTGTAATACAATATGACACACAGCTTTACTAGACTATAGGCTCTGGAACCAGACTATTAGCAGTAGAAGCCCAGTATGGCCACTTACATGTGTGTGGTCTAGAGCAAGTTACTCTACCTTTCTGTGCTGCAGTCTTTTCATCTATAAAAATGAACATATTAATTATTTCTTCCTCATAGGGTGTTTGTGAAGATTAAATGAATTACTACATCTAGAATGCATAAAAGAGTGCAGGCACATAGAATGTACTAAAAAATCTAAACTATTATTAGTATATTTGCATTGTACCCCTCATTGCACCGTAATTGTGTTTGTTTTGCCAAGAGGTAGCAATTATGTCATATTTTGAGTGGCGTTTACTGAGAAAGCATGGCTCCGTTCACAAGCAGCTTTTTAAAATTTCAATAAAGTCATAAAAACTAAAATCAATTCTCTTAGAGGGCAAGGTCTTTATTAAAAAGCCATGTACCTTTGTAACTCATTATTAATAAGAGCAAGTATGAAATAACTTTCAGGTCAACCCCATCAATTCTGGGCTTACTGGGATCATATCACTTTCTACCCACAGTGCTTTACAAATTATCCCTGTATTACAGTGATATAACTTAATGATCAATATTTATTCTTCATAAAAATGTACACTAAAGAAAAGGTTTCTAATAGTCTTGCTAATACTGCCAATGACTTTATTCATTCTTGCTCAGTTTCCTAAAGTGTCACCTAGACGCTCCAAGTCTCCCCAGACATCTCTTCAAAGATACCCGTCAAAAATCTCCCTCAAAAAAGTCCTTTTGAATTCTGTGACTCTAATGAAGGTGACAACAAAGTCACCTTTATGATTTGCTGTGAAAGAAAAAAAAGGGGAGGGAAGAGAGAGTGAAGTACAAGAATAACAATAAGAACTACATCAGATTAAATAATATTTTATGTGTTTTGTTCCTGTTATACTAATTTGTACATACTTTTTGCTATTTGGCAAACAAATACATGCTCTAGCAGGGATGATAATAAAAATATTAACAACCAGCAAGGCACAGATGCTAAACAATTAGAACAGATGCTGGCTGTAAACAACTAGAACAGTGAGTCCCAGGTGAAAATCAATCCTGTTGTGCCTAAGTATAGCATTTGTGGTCATTTCAAGTACAATGTGAGGCAATTTCATTATGTTGTTTTTAATGTGGAAACTGGATTGTAGAAATGTCTTCCAACACATAGAAATTTTTTCAGTAATTTTATTTGTCTTGAATGCAAAAGCTACTTACATATTCAAAGTAATTTGTAAAATAAGAGCCTTTAGTTACATATTACTTTCCTTCTATTATATTCTATTATAGCCTTCTATTATATTTTCCAAATAGGCTCTATGATATTCTCTTCTGAATTTTTTCATCAAACCTGTTTCCTTGTGTATGAGACTAGGATCCTGCTTCCTGTGGTCCTGGGCCATTCTAAGTCCTGGTAGGTTCTTCAGGACATGAATAATTTTATTTTGAGATTGTTAGTAATAGGTTTTTATTATTTAATCTAAAAGAGAAGAAGTAATTTATAATACTAGAAAAGCAAAACTGCAAAACATATCTGCTTGTTTGCTTCCTACTTGTCCAACTGATTTTTTTTTTTTCCTTTAATCCCATCAAGAGAATTTTAGAGCCAGAATAAAACCAGCTACCAAGACCTGGAATTACTCAGTCTTGTTCCAGACTGATCTAAGGCTGTCCTTAAGATGACAAGTTAGTCATTAAACCAGACCACTTGGCATCTGACAATGTGACTACTTGGAACTGCCCAGATTTCCTATGCCATACTTAAATAGCCATAAATGACACAAGTAAAAGAATACAACAAATAGTTTCCCAATCTGGTTTCCCCTGACAGCATCCTAACTTCTGCCAACAGCATTATCATTCTCCCTTTCACTCAAGGTCAAAAACTCAGAAGTCATCTCCAGCAGATACTTAACACATACAAAGATATCTTCATCACTTTAATAATGGGTCAGAGGCAGAGTCTAACTCCTGCTACAGACACTGAAAAGCCCAGATACTCAGTTTCACAGCCTCCCTTGACAGGGAACAAAATGTCAGGGAACAAAATTTGCCACCCCAAAATATCTCTTTGACATGAAAATTATTTGGAGCTGAAAACAATCAAGACCCAAAAGACTTAGGAAGAAACTTCGACCTTCTCCCTAACTGCCTGAAAGAATTTAGATAGAGGGCCTCTTCCTGGAATAGAGCCATCACCAGAGGTATCTGCAAAGCACATGGGCCAGGTATGGTGGGGGAAACAGCAAGGCCGAGAAATCGAATCCATTTTGTGTCCCCTTGTCTCTGTATGACCCAACAAACATTTGTTTACCAAACATTTGCTTTTCCATCCCCATGTGAATTGCCTTCCTCCACTTTGAGGTCCCAAACCACTACCCCAACATCCTCTTTTGTCTTTAGCTGAAGATGGTATCTAAGGTGAAGGCTTCAGCCATTGTGACTCAGTTTTCCCAGGTCTCTAAGGACAATAAAAACTCCATTAGCCAGCACATTTGAGACTGGTGGTTGCCTGATATCCAAGTTCCAGACTGTCTTTTCACATAAACCACATCCATCAGGTATTATCTGGAACAGTTCTTTACAAAATGTGTTCCCTGGACCAGCAGAATCAGTAACACCTGGGAACTTAACAGAAATACAAATTTTCAGGGCCCACTCCAGACTTACTGAATCAAACCCCATGGTGGCGCCTAGTTCTCCAGATGATCCTGATGCATGCTGCAGTTTGAGCACCACTGATCTTGGCTATACAGTTTCAGGTTCTCTAAGCAGAGTAAAATGTCATCCATTTAAAGACAAGTGCAGAAAACAATCTGCGAGCAGAATACTTCTTGATTTTTTATATATTTCTCCCTATTTATTCATTCAGTCAGTCATTCAATAAATGCCACGCATGTTCTAAAGCACTTAGTATTTAAGTTAAATTAGACAGAGAAAACTCCTAGCAGAAGGTGTGGAGAAAAGGGAACCCTCCTGTACTATTGGTGGGAATGTAAGTAAGTTGGTACAACCACTATGGAGAACAATGTGGAGGGTCCTTAGAAAACTACAAATAATAGAATTACCACATGATCCAGCAATCCCACTGCTGCGAATATATCCGGACAAAACCATAATTCTAAAAGATACATGCACTTTTATGTTCATAACAGCACTGTTCACAATAGCCAAGACATGGAAACAACCTAAACGTCCATCGGCAGATGAATGGAGCAAGAAGATGTGGTACGTATACACAATGGAATATTACTTAGCCACAAAAAGAATGAAATAATGCCATTTGCAGCAACATGGATGGACCTAGAGATTATCATACTGAGTGAAGTAAGTCAGACAAAGACAAATACCAAATGATACTGCTTATATGTGGAATCTAAAATATGGCATAAATGAACCTATCTACAAAACAGAAACAGACTCATAGACATAGAGAACAGACTTGTGGTTGTCAAGGGGGAGCAGGGGAGGGAGCAGGATGGACAGGGAATTTGGGGTTGGTAGGTGCAAACTATTACATTTAGAATGGACAAACAACAAGGTCCTAATGTATAGCACAGGGAACTATATTCAGTATGCTGCGATAATCCATAATGGAAAAGAATATTTTAAAAAAGAATGTAAAAAAAAAAAAAAACAAACCTCCTAGCCCCAGTGGAACTGGCATTCCAGCAAAGGATGTTCCAGAAAGCAGCTGTCTTCATGGGGGTCCAGCTTCCCGTGGATATCCACCGGCATGTTTTACATGGGGGCCAGGAACACTTAGTTAACCTCACAAGTAAATTAAGTGCAGGTTGGTTAGAAGAACCTCCTAAACAAACTTAATTTTTAAAATATTGGCTTATTTATTTCTGATCTCTCATATAATTCCTAATTCATGTTTCACCAATTATTCCTACTGTTGTCAACAGCAAAAAGTAAGAACAACCTAAATGTCTAATAGTAAATGAATGATTAGTCATGACAAATTAAAGGCCCATTACAGGGACTTGTGGGAATAACCAAAATACCCCAAATTAGTGGGTGGCTTAAATAAATGATAGTAAAGTTATAAAATAGCATGTACAGACTAATTCCAATTCTATAGAAAATAATAATATATGATTACGTATGTATACAAAAAGGATTCTGGCAAAAAATATACATGATGGTAGAAGCAGTATTTGTCTCTAAATAGAATTATGGATTTTTAAATCTACTTTTGGTTGTCTGTACTTTCTGATTTCACTAGAACAAACCTCCACTCCTTTTATATACATAAGATAAACATTAAAAAATAAACCATACCCCCTCGGCCAAATCTGACCTCATAGGGGATTTGTGGTATGTTTTCTATTCTAAATGTTCTAATTCATTTTAAGGCAATTATGTTTTCTTGACCTTATTTGTTCAATTTTCAATTTTTATGTATAAGGCTAAAGTACATTTAGCTCATTCTGATTTTTAGACAGATTTTTTTTTCATTTTTCCTTCTAATCCCTTAATTTGAAGCACTGAAGTTGTTCTGAGTAATCATAAGTGGGTGGGTTTTTAGGTTATTACAGGTTATTTTGAACCTTTAGCTTATTCTTCCCTACTGTTGGGCATACAGATTGTTTGACTCAATGCTATTGCATGCAGCCCAGATACTCCCTTTCTCAGGCTTCCTTGACAGCTGCAACCAGCACATGGTCCAAGCCAGGCAATCAGGCAAACCTGCCCTAGACTCTGAATCCCAAGCAGTCATACAAAGTCCCACAAGGCCCCATGTGGCTGCAAGGAAGGCTGGCGAATATAGTTTTTATTCTAGACAGCATTGTGCCCAAATAAAAATCAGAGGTTCTAAGATACGAGGGTGGGCAGCCAGCAATCCCTAGCCCAGAAAACAATCCCTAAAAGGAGGTTACACTCAAGTTCCCCTAAAAGATCATCATGTGCGGCATGAAAGTAGAAATCAACCATAGGAAAAAAAAATGAGAAATGAGGGCTTCCCTGGTGGCACAGTGGTTGAGAGTCCACCTGCCGATGCAGGGGACGCGGGTTCATGCCCCGGTCCAGGAGGATCCCACATGCCGCGGAGTGGCTGGGCCCGTGAGCCATGGCCGCTGAGCCTGCGCGTCCGGAGCCTGTGCTCCGCAACGGGAGAGGCCACAACAGTGAGAGGCCCGCGTACCACAAAAAAAAAAAAAAGAGAGAGAAATGATTACATGGAGACTAAACAACATGCTACCAAAAGACCAATGGGTCAATGAGGAAATCAAAAGATACTTTGAGACAAATGACAATGGAAACAGACATACAAAATCTGTGGGATGTAGTTCTTAGAGGGAAGTTCATAGCAATACAGGCCTTAGAAAAATCTCAACCTAACCTACCACCTAAAAGAATTAGAAAAAGAAGAACAAACAAAATCTAAAGTCATCAGAAGGAAGGAAATAATAAAGAACAGAGAGAAAATAAATAGAGATTAAAAAAACAATAGAAAAAAATCAATAAAACCAAGAGCTGGTTCTTTGAAAGGGTAAACAAAATTGACAAACCTCTAGCTAGGCTCACCAAGAGGAGAGAGAACCCTAATAAACAAAATAAGAAATGAAAATGGAGAAATATCAACCAATACCACAGAAATACAAAAAACCATAAGGGAATACTATGAACAATTATATGCCAACAAATTCAACAACCCAGAAGAAATGGACAAGTTTCTAGAAACCTGTGAATCAAGAAGAAATAAATAATTTGAACAGATCAATCACTAGAAGTGAAATAGAATCTGTTAAAAAAAAAAAAAAACTCCCCACAAACAAAAGTCCAGGACCAGATGGATTCACAGGTGAATTCTACCAAACATACCAAGAAGAACTTTTGCCTATACTTTTCAAACTCTTCCAAAAGACTGAAGAGGACGGAACACTCCCAAAGATATTCTATGAAGCCACCAAAACCAGATACCAAAACCAGATAAAGATACCACCAAAAAAGAAAATTACAGGCCAGTATCTTTGATGAATATAGATGCAAAAATTCTCAACAAAATATTAGCAAAACTGAATCAAATAACACATAAAAAAGATCATACACCATGACTATGTGGGATTCATCCCAAGTTCACAAGGATGGTTCGACGTATGCAAATCAATCAGTGCAATGCACCACATGAACAAAAGAAAAGACAAAAACCACATAATCATCTCAATAGATGCAGAAAAAGCATTTGACAAAATTCAACATCCATTCATGATAAAAACTCTTATCAAAGTGGGTACAGAGGGAACATATCTCAACATAATAAAAGCAGTTTATGACAAACCCACAGCCAACATAATACTCAACGGTGAAAAGCTAAAAGCCTTCTTGCTAAAATCTGGAAGAAGATAAGGATGCCCACTCTCACCACTTCTATTAAACATAGTATTGGAAGTCCTACCCACATCCATCAGACAAGAGAAAGACACAAAAGGTACCCAAATTGGGAAGGAAGAGGTAAAATTGTCATTATACGTAGATGACATGATACCATATATAGAAAACCCTAAAGACTCCACACAAAAACTACTAGAACTGATAAACTCAGTATGGTAGCAGGATACAAAATTACCATACAGAAATGTGTTGCATTTCTTTACACCAACAATGAAATATCAGAAAGGGAAAGTTCTAAAAATATCCCTTTAAAAATTGCATCAAAAAAGAAAAACACTTAGGAATAAACCTGACCAAGGAGGTGAAAGACTTATATACTGAGAAGTAAGACACTGATAAAGGAAGTTGAAGCTGATTCAAAGAAATGAAAAGATATCCCATGCTCTTGGATTGGAAGAATTAATATTGTTAAAATAGCCAGACTACCCAAAGCAATCTACAGATTCAATGTGATCCCTATCAAATTACCCAAGACATTTTTTATAGAACTAGAACAAATAATCCTAAAATTTATATGGACCCATAAACGACCTAGAATTGCCAAAGCAATCCTGAGGAAAAAGAACAAAGCAGCAGGCATAACCCTCCCAGACTTCAGACAATACTACAAAGCTACAGTAATCAAAACAGTGTGGTACTGGCACAAAAACAGACATATGGATCAATGGAACAGAACAGCAAGCCCAGAAATAAACCCACACACCTACAGTCAATTAATCTTCGACAAAGGAGGCATGAATATACAATGGAGAAAAGACAGTCTCTTCAGCAAGTGGTGTTAGGAAAGCTGGACAGCTGCATGTAAATCAATGAAGTTAGAACATATTCTAATACCATACACAAAAATAAACTCAAAATGGCTTAAATACTTAAATATAAGACATGACATCATAAAACTCCTAGAAGAGAACATAAGCAAAACATTCTCTTACATAAATCATAACAATGTTTTCTTAGGTCTCCCAAAGGAATAGAAATAAAAACAAAAACAAACAAATGGAACCTAATCAAACTTATAAGCTTTTGCACAGTACAGGAAACCATAAACAAAACAAAAAGGCAATCTATGGAATGGGAGAAAATATTTGCAAACAATGCGACAAACAAGGCCTTAATTTCCAAGATACAGAAACAGCTCATACAATTCAACAACAACAAAACACACAACTGGGGCTTCCCTCGTGGCACAGTGGTTGAGAATCTGCCTGCCAATGCAGGGGACACGGGTTTGAGCCCTGGTCTGGGAAGATCCCACATGCCGCAGAGCAACTAGGCCCATGAGCCACAACTACTGAGCCTGCATGTCTGGAGCCTGTGCTCTGCAACAAGAGAGGCCGTGACAGTGAGAGGCCCACGCACCGCGATGAAGAGTGGCCCCCGCTTGCCGCAACTAGAGAAAGCCCTTGCACAGAAACGAAGACCCAACACAGCCAAAAATAAATAAATAAATAAATAAATATTAAAAAAACAATAACACACAACCCAATCAAAAAATGGGCAGAAGACCTAAATAGACATTTCTCCAAAGAAGTCATACAGACAGCCAGTAGGCACATGAAAAGATGCCCAACATTGCTAATCATTAGAGAAATGCAAATCAAAACCACAATGAGGTACCACTTCACACAAGTCAGAAGGGCCATCATTAGAAAGTCTACAAATAACAAATGCTGGAGAGGGTGTAGAGAAAAGGGAACCCTATTACACTGTTGGTGGGAATGTAAGTTGGTATAGCCACTATGGAAAACAGTGTGGAGGTTCCTCAAAAAACTAAAAATAGAATTACTGTATGATCCAGCAATCCCACTCCTGGGCATATATCCAGAGAAAACTATAATTCAAAAAGATACATGCACCCCAATGTTCATCGCAGTGTTGTTTACAATAGCCAAGACATGGAAACAACCTGACAGATGAATGGATAAAGAAGATATGGAACATATATACAATGGAATACTACTCAGACATAAAAAAGAACAAAATAATGACATTTGCAGCAACATGGACGGACCTAGAGATTATCATACGAAGCGAAGTAAGTCAGACAAAGAAAGACAAACATATCTTATCACTTTATATCAGACAAAGAAAGACAAACATATCTTATCACTTTATATGTGGAATTTTAAAAAAATGATACAAATGAGCTTATTTACAAAAAAAAAAACAAGAGTCACAGACTTTGAAAACAAATTTACGGTTACCAAAGGGGAAAGGTGAGGCAGGGATAAATTAGGAGTTTGGGATTAACATACACCACACACTACTATATATAAAATACATAATCAACAAGGACCTACTCTATAGCACAGGGAACGAACTCTATTCAATATTCTGTAATAACCTACACAGGAAAAGAATATGAAAAAGAATGGATATACATATATGTATAACTGAATCACTTTGCTGTACACCTGAAATTAACACAGTATTGTAAATCAACTATACTCCAATATAAAAATAAAAATTATAAAGTAATAAAATTATAAATAACTTATCAATAGTAAAATAAAAATAAATAAAATATGACACAAATAAAATATAACACAAATGAATTTGCTTATATGCATGAGAAAGAAAATGTTCAAAGTGAAATTAACTGAACTGCAAAAGAAAAAGGGGGAAATGGAGGGGGGATTGGTATGGGGCAGGAAAAAGCAGTCTTTGCGTGTCAGTACCTGATGGGAGAAAAATGAGCTAATAAAAGAGTCCGGAATGGCTCTGTCTTCGAAATGAGGGACAGGTGTGAACCCCTCTATGTCTGGAGATACCATTTGAAGGTTGTTTTTATGGCTTGGGTGTGCCTGAACTGCTGCTCTGTGTTCTTACTATGGTATCTGCTCCTCCATAAATCACAGAGGTTGATGATTGTAGCTCTCATGTCTAGCTGCACATCACTTACCCTGGGAATCTGGGCCCCTCCCCATTTACCAAATAGGTCTCCAGGGTTGAGGTCCGTGAGCTATGGTTTTACAAAGCTCCCCCAGCCACCCAAGGCAGGCAGACTGCCAATGATGCTTTAGAATCATTACCAGAACAATATTTTCCAACCGGCAGACCTGGGGCAGGCAAGAGGCAACTTTTTCTCCACTATTCTAACCTTCTTTAGTATGAAAGGTTGTAGTTCAGCTCCCATACTTTCTTATCTGACTTCCTTTTCCCCTACCCAACTCTGCTGTAGCGAATCAGATAATTTATCCAACTCTAGAGTAACCGAGATTAGGAAATCCTGCTCCATAATTCATCTAATTGCTGACAAGCCTTGGGATATTGTTGCTAGGCGTCACCTGAGACCAGAATACTCTATAATAAGTTTTTTGCTCGACATTCATTATTGAGGCAATATCAGAAATATCATTTTTACTTTTAAGCATAGAATAATATCAGCTAACAACTACCCTATGCCAGGCACTGTTTATAATTCTATATCCTCATGTATAAAACAAAACAAACAAAAAAAAAAACCTCATCATGACAAAAGTAAACACTGTACCTGGGTCAACAATTCAGTTACAAGTTGGAGACGAAACGGCCTGGAAATACAGAAGTAGTAGCAGTCAGGTTCTGGCTTAGTCACCTGTTGTTTTAACCTGTGCAGGACTGCTTTCCCCTGGGGCGCCACCTGTCTTCTAAGCCATGAGGTCCGCTGTGTCTGCCTACCCTCCCACAGAGGGCTGAGGTAAATGAGCATATGGCTCAGACTGGCCAATCAGAGTTCTTTCTCCTTGGCACAGCTCTTGGTTTCAAAGATGAGCATGTGACCCACACTGGCCAAAATCTCCCCTGTGGATAACAGAAAAGAGAGGCTCCTTCTAACTCTGGAATCACAAGCTGTGAATACTCTTTGTGGCTCCAAGGAGGAAACTATTTTCAAGGGACAAGAATAAGGTTAACATGCAAAGAGAGGCAGAACTCAGAGAGCGAGAGATAAGAGCTTTGCTATCATTTGAGACTTCAATCAAACCATTTATAAATCAAGTGTACCCCCTGGACTTTTCCACTTATGGAACCAATAAATTTCACATTCCATTTTTTTTTTTCTTTGCTTAAATGAGTCAGAATGGAATTTCTGTAAGTTGGAGAGTCCTGGGCCCCAATTTTGATGAATTGAATGAAGGTGATACTTGCCATTTTCCCAGTTTTACAGACAGTGCTGTTCATGTGTTTCTGGTTACACTGAAATTAACACTGGGAGTTCCCTGTAGACACTTAAGGAATAAAGCTGTAACAGTTTTCTCAACCATTATCACCTCCAAACATTTAGCTTGATCAGACTTGGGAGCAGAATGTAGTTAAGAGGTGCCTCTTTGGGATTTCCCCAGCAGTCCAGTGGTTAAGACTCTGTTCCCATGGGAGGGAGGGAGATGCAAGAGGGAAGAGATATGGGAACATATGTATAACTGATTCACTTTATTATAAAGCAGAAACTAACACACCATTGTAAAGCAATTATACTCTAATAAAGATGTAAAACAAAAAAATAGACTCTTCCCAATGCAGGGGGCACGGGTTCAATCTCTGGTTGAGGAACTAAGATCTCTCATGCCACACGGTGCGGCCAGAAATTTAAAAATAACAAATAAATAATAAAAAAGAGGTGCCTCTTTGTGTATTATGAATTGCCAACCCAACCCATATCTTTAGTCTTGTTATTTCTTAAACATGTATAGTATAATGGTTAAAAGCTTGGGTTCCAGAAATACAGACTACTTGGATTCAAATTCTGGCTTTGCTACTTACTAGTTACAGAACCTTAGGCAAGTTACTTAACCACTTTTTGCCTCAGTTTCCCTATGTAACAATTCCCCATGTAAAATAATAATACTTATCTCTTAGGGCTGTTGAGAGAAATGAACATGTGAAGTGCTTGGAACAGTATCTAGCACATAGAAGTGGTCAATAATTGTCATTATTGGTTATTATATTACCCAGGGGAACCTAGAGATGGCACTCGCTTCATAAATTTACTATAAATGCATGTACATATACTTACGTATAAATGTTTATACTGACTGCAACATAATGAGATGAATGGTATACATTTTAGAAATTAGGCTGGTCACTTTCTAGTTAAGCACTTTGGGTTCTCATTAGTACATAAACGGTTTCAGGTTCCTCTTGTGGGTCTTTCCCATAGGCCATAGCTCTTGGGACTACAGTTAATGCCCAGGTTCCAAGAATTCCACAGAAAATGAGACAGTGTGACCTTCAGGAGATTCTAACAGACACACAGTGAATCTTGATAACTCCTAGAAAGACATATATATATAATGTAATATAAAATGTATGTAAAATGTATATATTATATATAAAATATATATAATGTATATATAAAATGTATATATATGAAAAGTATATATATTATATATATATACTTAATTTCATAAAATAGTTACACAATTGCCCAACAGTTACACAACCCCATTTTCTGGGTTCCTTAAAATGGTGATTAGGCTTGAACCAGTATCTGTAATTGGGCGTCTTTGCCTAACCAAATCCTAGGGATTCTAATGAAACTCAAATGGTTTTGTGAAAGCTATAAATTTAATTCACTGTATCTAAACCATCACACCACCTTTCTTTTCTCCTGAGAAGATCTTATGGTCTGAAGTTTCCAATATTTGAAAATGGAACAGTGGCTCTCAACATCTCAAAACCAAAGAAAATGAATCAAAAACGTTCAAAATGTACTCAGGAAGACTCACCTCTCACCTAAACTTAATTCTTCACCTTTGTTCCAGATTATCTAGAGCACTGGCTCTGAATGGGGGCATTTTGAATATTTAGGGGAGCATTTTTGGTTGTCACAATGACTGTGGGTTACACACACACACACACACAGATGCAAGGGTCAGGGACACTAGAGCTTCTCCAACATGATACACAGTCCTGCAAAACACTTTCCCACATCCCACGCAGCTTTCCAATAACAGAGGTGAAAAACCTGTTTATAATCACATGAGCCTAGACCTTCTGTTTTATGTATAAACAAAAAGTATCTTTGGAATGGCTTTATTATACACTGAATTTTCCAGGAATGCAACTACTGTGCAAATTAAGAGGAACTTGCACTCCGTTTTGTTTCGAACTTTATGACGAGTTAGTCCCATCTTGGAAAATCACTTCACCAACAACAGCACCACTCACTGTATTTGAGTTGTCAAAATAATTCAACTGTCAGCCTGCATCTGTAGCTGCTGTACTTATGGAGGTATCGCCAGCATTAAGCGCAGGCATCTGACAACTCCATTATGACTTTTAATGTATTGGGGCCTGAATATTTATATATTGAAATACATGAAATACATGCAATTTTACTATACATTACTTTTCCTTTGTTTTCCCCTTTGTATTAGGGTATTTTACTGAACTTTTAAAGCATTATGCATGTAGGTAGATTATATTATCTATGGATTTCATTTCAGGATGGTAAATAGAGTGCTAAAAAGTATTTGTTATAAAAAGAAAGTGCTGGTTTGTAAGGGTGAGAATTACTGTTTTAGAGTATTAACAGAGTGGAAAGAAATACTCAAATTGTTTCTAAGACTTCCCACTGCAGAGGAACTTATTACAGGGTAATCATCATGTTGATTTTACAGGACTTGGTGCTATAAAAATTAAAGCAAAAAAAAAGGAAAACCGGACAGGTAAGTAAACTGATTAAGAAATATTGTTAGGAAAAGCTGACTTCAACATGAGACACTGAAGTCCTTATACTCTTCAGATGTCAGATTCTCCTAAGGAATTGTTCATTTTGTTTCAGCCTATTTTCTCCTTTCTTCCCCTTGACATAAGAAGTGAGTACAGATTGGCATTGACATATATACACTAATATGTACAAAATAGATAACTAATATAAACCTGCTGTATTAAAAATAAATAAGATATACTTTTTCAAACTCTTCAGAAAGTAAATCAGTTAACCATCCAAAAAAAAAAAAAAACAGGGCTTCCCTGGTGGCGCAGTAGTTGAGAGTCCGCCTGCTGATGCAGGGGACACGGGTTCGTGTCCCGGTCCGGGAAGGTCCCACATGCCGCGGAGCGGCTGGGCCCGTGAGCCATGGCCGCTGAGCCTGCGCGTCCGGAGCCCGTGCTCCGCAATGGGAGAGGCCACAGCAGTGAGAGGCCCGCGTACCGCAAAAAAAACCAACAACAACAGTGAGTACAACATTCACTTTAATCAATACCTTCTACAAAAGAATCATGCCTTCTCCCTTTCCACAGCAAATATCTTTTTCTAGTAAAGGCCTGATTACCCTTAAAATCTGCTGCTCATGAGATCCACAGAACTAGTTTACAAAGTCACAGACATTCCCTAGCCTCTTCTCAAGCATAAAGAATCATACAGACATCTTTGGCTAACCACCACCACTATAAATTCTATATGAAGCAGGTTAGTAGTGCTTAAATGTTGGCTCCCAGTAAAGTTTTGGTAGTTAAAGACTGGCTATTCTATTCTGCTCAATTGTTCTGAGATCCTGAAAAAGTTACTTAACCTCCCAAGTTTGTTCTCCCATGCAGAAAGGAAGATTAGAAAACATTCTTTTCTCTTTTAGTGCCTGCTTTTATAGCATACGCACCAAAATAAGAACCATGTTTCCCTTTGCTTACTACCCCAGGATGCTCAGCTAAACTTAACTGATCAGTTTAAGCAGCTTGAGAATCTCAGAGGAAAGTTATTTCATTCAGTGTTGCTAATTATTGACTAGAACTGCCAGACTAAAAGCCAAGAAAATCTGATATTTAACATCTGCTTCGAAAAGTCGGAAATCTACAGCAGCTGTGAAGTGGTTCTATTGTTTTTGATTTTGCTCAAGGTAGAATCTGTTCTCATTTCAAGAACAAGGTTGATTTTCTCATATCATTCACTTACCGCTTAACCTGAATGCTTCCAGACCTCACTTTCTTGTGGATGTCATATAAACATAAGTAACTCAAATGCCATGCTCTTGATGGAACCTGTGTGTTCCATGGGCTTCATTCACCCTACGGTGTTTTCCTTATTTCTTCTCTCTTGCCCAGGTTCCCTCTATTCACCAGAGTGCTTATGGAAGGCGGTTATATGGTTGCCATTCTTGGCAGTGTCTACATTAGAGATCCCATTATTTCTTCCTCAACCACAAGCTCTTTTTAGATGACCTGCCTATTCCAGAGCCAGGGAAGAGAAGTTCTACTAAATATGAAAGCCTGCACCGTTTGCCACAGCTGACAGGACCAGGGGAACTGATCTATATAATGAGCTGAGCCAATCAGTTTCCCTAGGTCAAGAATCTAAATCAAGAAACAAAGTCAAGATGGTGGTCCAGGGTAACAATTTTTTTAAATGGCCACAAATGCTTTGATACTCCTCCCCCAAAGAGATGAGTCTCTGTTCCTTCCACGAGAGCCTGGGCAGGCCTTTGACTGCTTTGACCAAGAGAATTTGGCAGACGTGACTCCCAGGCTAGGTAAAAAAGGCACGCACCACTGTAAAGCAATCATACTCCAGTAAGGATGTTGAAAAAAAACAAACAAACAAGATGGTTGAGACATAGAGGAGGAAATATTACTTATCACATTGTCCTTCATTAAGAAAATAGAAATATATTTTTCAATTTTGCATAAGCATAAATTGCTATAATTTATTAAGAATTATCTATTTTGGTACACATTATTAAATATGTACACAATACTCAATATGCATTTTGACTTATCTTATTCAAATAAAATGATTTCCCCTTAAAACAAACAAACAAAAAAGGCATGCAACTCCTACCCGGATCTTTTGGAATGATTATTTCTTGGACCTTCACTCCTAGGACACTCCCTCTCAAAACGCTGCACTGCCTAATAAAAAGTCTATCTTTTGGCCCCCGTATTAATGAGCCCATGTGTAGGCACTCAGGCCAACAGTCCCAAGGGAAGCACAACCTTTTAGCAGTTGTTACCAAGGTGCCAAAAGTATGTGTGAAGAAGCTATGTTGGAAGTGGCTTCCCCAGCCCCGGCCATTTGAGTCTCCCAGCTGAGGCCCACACATCAGGGGGCAAAAATAGGCCATTCCCCTTATGCCTTGACCCCTAGAATCCATGAGCGTAAGAAAATGCTTGTTCTTTTTTTGCCAGAGAGTTTGGGGTGGTACATTACAAAGCAGTAGTAACTGAAACAACTAATCACATGAATGACAGTGCCCCAGAATGAAGATCCATACAATCTATGAGGGTTTCTAGAGCTTCCCTGGTTATATGACTATTCAGCTCTTCCCTAAATTCCAAAAGATTCTGTTCTTCTAATAAACCTTTTTTCTTGAGATAATTTAAACAGATTTCTTCCTTATAATCCAACATACTGTAAGGGTATGTCCATCACAAATTGTCCACGAAAATTTGCCATCTCCCAATGCAACCAAAAAATTGTGCCATCTCCCAATGCAACCAAAGCCGCCCATTCTTGAGGAACCTAATGGGTGTCAGGGCGTTCCCTAGCAGTGGTGTGAAATTGGTCCTCTACGGCACCTTGAGCCCTCAGTCCTACAGCAGCACTAAGTATGCCCAGAGTCTCCCACAATGGGGACTTTAAATTCCTTTAAGTTTCTTACCCAAATCCCTGTTCTCGTTGGGGCTCAGATCTAGACCAGGAGTTAAGCAGAGAACAGACGATTGGAGGAGCAGAACAGTGATTGGAGGAGCAGGACTGTCCAAAAGTGACACTGAGGGCTGACTTCAACTGCCTGGATGATGAGCTAATTAAGGACTAAGGGATCTCCCAGTGGGAGGGTCGCCCCAAACTCAGCATTCCATGGTATCTGGAGTTTCCTCCTCTAGACTGAGGGGCTACAACTTCCTGTGGCCCAAGGTCTTCAGGGTCTGGGAAGCGGGTATTCCCAGCTAAAAGCTGTAAAAAGCTGGCATCTAAATCTATATAGTTTGAGAAGTTAATGTGTTCCATCACTGAGAATAATGCTCTCACACTTGCTTATAGAAAAAGGAAAGTAATGTAGGGTGTGAAGATATGGTTTCTCTACGTTATATAGACACCATGATGTGTCCAGTAGAGAGCCCTGGCCACGGACATACTTCTCTGTGGAGTGCTGGAGTATGGGGAACCTAGACCGTCTCTTGCTAATATTGGCCTTATAAGTTCTTTCCTTCCCTAGTGAAGCCTCACTATTACTCCATGCTTTGTGATACTGAGAAACTTGTCTTAAATTCTGGTACATGCTAGGTGGTAACTGAGACAGCAACCCTGGCATGAAAGTATCACCACCTCTCCTTTGTCCTCAGGTGCACATCCAACCCATATATTAGGAAGCCATTTTTTTAAAAAAGATCCACTTCTCTGTCCCTTAGCCAAAAGTAAAATAATAATAATAATTTTTTTTAAATCCCATGCATGTAACCCCTGCACACTGCTTTACGCGTATTATGTCATTTAATCTTAATAGCAATCCTATACTGTAGGTACCGTTGTTTATTGGCCCCATTTTAAATTTTGTTATTTTTCTAGGTCCTCTGATATTTGGGTATTTGTTAGCTCTTTAAATTTATAATTTGTTGTGGTTTCTTTTCTCATGCTAAATAAATCTTCATTTTACACCTAATGTTTATTCTTTTTTCCTAAAGACGATTCCACAAATTGTGTAAACCTCAGCCCCCAGAAAACCTGGGCTTGTCCCCGTCCTGCCTGAGGTACCTGACTGACCTCTAGAACACGAGCAGCCTCTGGGCTCTGCAGTCACCACCCCCTTCCTCTCTTCCATTCCTTCTGATTACTCCCCAGCATCCACTGACAGACACGGGGGGCACAGGCAGCAGAGCAGGTTAATGACCCAAATATCAGAAGGCTCTCCATGAGTAACACCACACTCTATTTCTTCAAAGAAGCTGGGTGTTTTCCAGAGTTCCACAACCTGGTTTCCACTAAGGCTCTGAGACAAGTGTAGAAGAGGACAGTTTTATTGTTTACTAGGCAGGTGTGTGCTGGTTTTTGTAAATGGAATGGTTTTTACTATCTAATACATCACTGAGAATTGTTCAATTTATCCTGATGGTCAAAAGCCTTGAAAGGCATTTATGGTTTTGGAGGTTTCCTGAGAACCTGCATCATCAACACAGGCATCTGAAATAAAATAAAAAGCTATACGTTACTAATACTTGGAGAATATTTATTTATTTCGGGTGGCTGTCCATGCATTTTAAGATTCAGTTTTTGGTGAGAGAAAGTGGTGAAGAATGGAATGCAAGGGCAAAAATTCGTATAAAATATTCTTAGAGAGGATACTTCATATCCTATACTTTGCACAGCACGTCCATTCGAGTAGATACAAATGATGAAATTTGTTCATCCAGTAAAAAAAGATACATGCGAAAACCTCAAGGGAAACAAATCAACAATGTTCCAAACATGCCCCAAATGTTATCTGAGAGAACTTTATCCATTAAAGCTACCAGTAAATACTTGCAATCTCCACTTACTAGAAGGATAGAAAGGGCCAAGGGAAAAAGTTATAAGTACTGGGTTTAGAGAATATAAAACGTTGTTAAAACTTCATTTGAACCTCACTATCATACTATAATGGGACATTGCCCAATACGTCTAAACCACATTTTAATGATGTCCTTTCACATACTTTAGTAAGGAAAGCATCTGGGATGATGCCTAAGCTAGTCTCACCCTCTAAAAATGTTTGCTCTAAAGTAGCGGTTCTCAACCTTGGCTGTGTACTTGGATCACCCGGGAAGATTTAAAAGACACTGAGGCTTGGGCCCTACTGCTCATATACTCTGATTTAATTGATCTGGGTGGGTCTGGACAGAAGCCCCCCAAGGTGATTCTATATACTACAAAAATTGAGAACTATTGCTCTAAGTTTCTCTACCTCAGCACTATCAACATTTTGGGCCAGATAATTCTTCACTGCAAGGCGCTGTCCTGTGAGCATGGTTAGCAGCATCCTTGACTTCTACCCACTGGATAACACTAGCCCTCACTCCCACTCCCCCTCCTCAGTTGGGTCAACAAAAAAAAGGCCTCTAGACATTGCCAAATGTTGGGGGGGAAGAGGTAGAGGCAGGTTGGAAATCGCCCCCAGTTGAGAACCACAGCTGTAAAGAGTATTATAGTAAACAAATTTTGATTATCTGGGGCTGGTAGAAAACAATTCCTGACAAATAAAAGCAGAGCAAAAGAGAACCTCACCAAGGGGGAAAAGCAGTGAGGGTGGTGGTGGTGATGTGATGAATTGGGAGATTGGGATTGACATGTATACACTAGTGTATAAAATGGATAACTAATAAGAGCCTGCTGTATAAAAGTATAAATAAAAAATAAATAAAAATAGAAAAGAAAATATAAAAAAAAAAAGGACCTCATTTGAGGCTTTAGTAAGCAGGACCCGGTGGGTACCAGCGAACAGGGCACTGATCGACAAAGCACAGAATGCAACCGAGTACCCCCAAACTCTTAGAGATACGGGGAGATGCTGAGAATGTCATAAATTCAGTAAAACTTCAAAATATTCATTTAAAAATTAGCACAACTGCAGGGATTTACAGATTAAAAGTGTATTTGACTACATCTGTCGTATTTGATCTCATTCCACTTTGTAAAGCTTTTGTATTACCAGAAAAAAAAAATCTGCTAAAGTCTTGTCAACAGGCAACTATTTTTAGACAAGCTCCTTTTCTTTGGTGGCTCTGAAATACTGATTTCCCCTACAGGGGAAGGTTTACAAGGAAGAACAGTCAACCAAAGAGGCTTGAAGTTACTGATGTTACAACAGAAAGGGAAAATTAACCCACCTAATTGTACTCTGAGCACTAGAGCTTCCTACATTTTATTTGCAAATGCAATTACACCAGGCCCATTAACACTTTCAGGTTTGATTTTAAAACACATGCAGGTCTTCAGACAAGTAGGCAAATTTGGCTGTTTATTTCTTTCTATTTATATGGGCCAATACTTTTCAAAAGCTGAATCTTGAGTGCAAAAATCAAATGCATCTCTAATTCCGTGACAGACGGCATTTTCATTTTTCCTAGTTCCTTAATCTCAGATTGATTTTCCTGTAGATCAGAAAGCAATTTGAACACTGGTAGGTTAAAAACATATGAGTTTTCTCAAAAATAATGTTTTCTCAAAACATTTTAAACAAATCTAGCCACAAAGAAACAGTCCCTAGGGAATGAGGGACTTGTTAGTTACTTGTTAGTTCTATCCACTTTTTTCTTCCACAAATGCTGACACGATGAGAGACTCACTTGTTCACTGCTGTTTTCTTTAAGAACAAAGAATTTGAGATGGGGATTTGGTAGAAAAGTAGAAGACCACAAATAAGGGAAATTATGGCATTGTAGAAAGTGGAAGAGACGGACAAGATCTTCAGTGACTTCCTCATTTTCACTTCTTTACTTTTTTCCTACACAATAGAAGAGATAACCAAGAAGCAATAAAGAAAGAACAGGAAACTTTTTTTTTTTTTTTTTGCGGTACACGGGCCTCTCACTGTTGTGGCCTCTCCCGCCGCGGAGCACAGGCTCCGGACGCGCAGGCCCAGCGGCCATGGCTCACGGGCCCCCGGACCGGGGCACGAACCCGTGTCCCCTGCATCGGCAGGAGGACTCTCAACCACTGCGCCACCAGGGAAGACCAGGAAACGTTTTTTTACTGAAGATAACAGTTGAGTTAAATATAAAAACAATTTATCCAGTTATTCTACCAATCCATTTTAAAAACTAACAGAACAAGTCATCAAAATTTTTAATAAATATAAAAATTTAAAATGTAATGAATTTTAGAACATAGCCAGTTAAATGAAACAAACAGAGAGAAAAATAAGAGGGGCGGGGAGTGAGGGATTGTAGAAGGATGAGAGAGAGAAGGAGACAGAGACGGAGACAGAAACTATTACCATCTAGAGGGAAATGCCTGAATTTTGAAGTATTCAGGATACTGCTGTGAAAACTAAACTGCAGTTTCACAACTGTTGAGGTACTGAGTGCTATGGTCTGAATGTCTGTGCCCCCCACAAATTCTCATGTTGAAATCCTAATGCCCCATATGATGGTATTAAGAGATGGGGCTTTGTGGGGGTGATAAGGTCATGAGGGCAGAGCCCTCATAAATGGATTAATACTCTTATAAAAGAGGCCTGAGAAAGCTCCAGAGCCCTTCCACCACGTGAGCACACAGGAATTCAGAAGAGGGCCCGCACCCGACCACGAGGGCACCCTGATCTTGGACTTTCAGCCTTTAAAAACCATGTGAAATAAATTTCTGTTGTTTATAACCCACCCAGTTTATGGTACAGATATTCCTTGACTTACGATGGGGTTACATCCTGATAAGTCACCCTCGTAAACTGAAAAATCGAAAATGCACTGAATACATCTACTGAACATCATAGCTTAGCCTAGCTTACCCTAAATGTGCTCACAACACTTGCATTAGACAGTTGGCAAAATCATCTAACACAAAGCCTATTTAATAATAAAATGTTTAATATCTCACGTAATTGATTGAATACTGTACTGAAAGTGAAAAACATAATGGTTGTCAGAATCGGTTGTTCACCCTCATGATCGTGTGGCTGACTGGGAGTTGCGGCTCGCTGCCCCTGCCCAGCATCATGAGAGAGAATCCTACCGCGTATCTCTAGCCTGGGAAACAAGCAAAACTCAAAATTCAAAGTTCAGTTTCTTCTGAATATGTATCACTTTTGCATGATCATAATGTCAAAAAATCATAAGCCGAACCATCGTAAGTTGGGGACTGTCTATATTATGTTATAGGAGCCTGAACAGACTACAACACTGGACACTGTGTTAAGATGCTCTAGAAGGAAATATTCTCATGAGTTAGAGAAGAAATGATATTTAAAACATTTAATAACTGATACATTGAGGGTACTGCCTCTGGTCAAATGAAATGAAGCTGCAGGTGTGGGAAAGGATGCTGGGTGTAAATACCCTAAGGCTACTTGGTACTGAGTGCAGGGCTCAACTTTCCAGCTTTGGATTTAGGGAAGCAGGACGTAGGTAGTGATTAGGAAATCAGAGGAAAAGATGATGATACTAGAGAGAGGAGATAGAGGAGCTGGCAGAGTCAAAGGAAGTATGTTTACAATGCAGACTGTGGTAGCCAGCCTCCAAGATGCCCCCAAGGTCACCACCTCCTGGCATTCAAACTTTTGTGTAGACCCCTCCCACAATGAATTAGTGTTGGTCTGTGTAACCTATATGGCAGAGGGACTTCCCTGGTGGCACAGTGGTTAAGAATCCGCCTGCCAATGCAGGGGACACGGGTCGATCCCTGGTCCGGGAGGACCCCACATGCTGCGGAGCAACTAGGCCCGTGTGCCACAACTGCACCCTAGAGCCACGCGCCTCAACTACTGAGCCCACGTGCCCCAACTACTGAAGCCCACATGCCGCAACTGTTGAGACCGCATGCCGCAACTACTGAAGCCCACATGCCTAGAGCCCGTGCTCCACAACAAGAGAAGCCACCGCAGTGAGAAGCCCGTGCACCACAACAGAGAGTAGCCCCCGCTCGCCACAACTAGAGAAAGCCTGCGAGCAGCAACCAAGAAAAAAAAAAAAAAAAAAAAAAAAAAAATAGCATATGGCAGAAATTATGGTATCTCACTTTCGGTATCAGTTTACAAAAGACTGCAGCTTCCATCTTGGGTTCTCCTGGGCTCTCTCTCTTAGGTCACTTACACCAAGCGAAGTCAGGTAGCAAACAGGCTGTGGAGAAGCCCATGTGGAAAGGAACTGAAGCCTCTGGCCAAGAGCCACATGAGTAAGCTTAGACGTCACACTTCCAGCCCGTCTTTAAAGACTAGCTGACAACTTGACTGCAACCTCACAAGAAAACCAACCAGCATTCTGGACACTCAGAAGCTGTATGAGATAATAAACATTTATTGTTTTAAGCTACTAACTAATTTGTTATGTAGCAAGAGATAACTAACATACAGCATTAGAGAAAGTAAAAACATATAAACATAAAAACATACTACAAATACACTAAACTCAAGGAACTGCTTTTCTATCCAGGGCAGGTTAAGAAATGTAAAGGAGGTTGATGGGGCCAGAATTTTGCTGGTTTCTGTTATGTCCTCGGTAAAAAAAAAAGGTAATTTTTTTTTTTTTTTAAATAATACACAATGTATTTATTTATTTATGGCTGTGTTGGGTCTTCATTTCTGTGCATGGGCTTTCTCTAGTTGTGGCAAGTGGGGGTCACTCTTCATCACGGTGCGCAGGCCTCTCACTATTGCGGCCTCTTTTGTTGCGGAGCACAGGCTCCAGACGCGCAGGCTCAGTAATTGTGGCTCACAGGCCCAGTTGCTCCATGGCATGTGGGATCTTCCCAGACCAGGGCTCGAACCTGTGTCGTCTGCATTGGCAGGCAGATTCTCAACCACTGCGCCACCAGGGAAGCCCAAAAAAGGTAATTTATGAAAAGTGCATGATAGTTAATCCTCTCTACCATGAAAGCAATTGGAAAAATACATCTATATACCAAGCTGAGTATATGCCAAGTAACAACAAATAAGAGAGAGGCTATCATTGTTAGAGTGTCCACCAAATTTCCATCATTTACCATACGTTATCTTTAATCCTCATAAAAAGCCCCATAAGGTATAGCATAAGGAATTATCATGGAGCCAGTACTACACTTCCTTGCAAAAAAAAAAAAAAAAATCAGTAGAGGTTTGGCTGTAGTTAAGGAAAATGAGAATCTGAGTAAAAGGCCAATTAAAGCAGCAAGTCAGGTAACTTGTCAGCCACAGAAAGACCAAGCTCAGGGTGAAGCAGAGGCAACTAACAGGAAGTGAGATCAGAATCTGCTGAATTCCCAACAGCTTGCTGCCCATGAATCCTGTTCGCTTTCAGATGAACTTCTTTTTTTCCCTGCAATAAGGTCAGCCCCCTCTCTGGACTCTGGGATCAGTTCTGGCTCAGGGCATGAAGACTACCAAGAACCCAGGTGCTCACTGGCACAGTACTGAGCTGGTCTCACAGCTGACCTACTCTGACCTTGGCACTGCAGTTCCATGATGGCTGGCCTTGTCGCTGAGTTCCTTTCTTGACTTATTCCTTGGATATACATAACTTAGAGATAAAAAGCTTTACTGAAAACAAGAAGACTGGCTTTCTGCCTTATTATATTCCATTTCCAGTACTGAAGATAAGAGGAAATGTACTAGGAAGGTTTTGTTTATTTTTATTTTTCATAAATTTTTAAAATTAGAAAATACATGGACAAAGTTAAAAATTCAAACAATACAATATGAAGGTTCAGCGAAAAAGTAAGTCTCCTTTCCCAGCTTCTCCTCTCCAGAATAAAGACTGCTGTACGTTATCTATGGCAGATAATTATTTTTTACACATATGAAAAGCTGAATTTTACTGTGCCACTCAGGTTGAAGGGCCTAGGTACTTGAATTCATTAGTTATAAAAATGAGGATTAGTTAATTATTTTGGTTTGAGCTGGAAAGCTGCCAACTGTCACATCAAACAAAGCACCCTCTCCTTTTCTTACATACGCCTTCTATTACATATAAGATTTTTCTCTAAATGCTTTTGAACACTCTGCGCTGCCACATGCTGTAAAGGAACTTTGAAAAACGTGAATAATCATGCTTTTATAGATGGTTGTCACACATGAAATGACTATAAGATGAACTCACGGGCTTCCCTGGTGGCACAGTGGTTGAGAGTCCGCCTGCTGATGCAGGGGACACGGGTTCGTGCCCCGGTCCGGGAAGGTCCCACATGCCGCGGGGCGGCTGGGCCCGTGAGCCATGGCTGCTGAGCCTGCGTGTCCAGAGCCTGTGCTCCACAGTGGGAGAGGCCACAACAGTGAGAGGCCCGTGTACCCCAAAAAAAAAAAAAAAAAATGATGAACTCACATGTATTTCCTATAAAGTTGCTTTAAGATTTCATTTGTTGTGCTCGTATGACAAATCTCCTGCATAGCATTTCATACTCTCTCAGTCCCACCCACTGGTACGGGGACCAGCTGAGCCAGAAGCAGCCTTTGAAACAGGAGGGAAGGGGGCAGGGCACAACCTTTAAAAGAATGACATAGCCATAGGACATGACAAAAATTGGTTAGAAGCAACTACATCCAAGATGGCAGAAGATTCAACTTCCAGTAGACCCTGAGCCTCATTATATACTCACGTAATACATTAGCTAAATGACACACCACCAGTGCCATGACAGTTCTGAGGCTAGCCGTAAAAGGCCAAAAAGTGGGTGGTGGCCCATTTTCTGGAAATCTCTACCCCTCTCCCGAAATACTTAGAATAATCCTCCCACTCATTAGCCTATGAAATTACCCAGCCCATAAAAAAACTAACCACGTCATATTTCGGGGCTCTCTCACCTTCTGAGATGGCCCACACTCTGTCTGTGCCGTGCGTTTCTCTCTAAATAAATCCACTTCTTACCTATCACTTTGTCTCTTGCTGAATTCTTTCCACGACAAAACATCAAAAACCTCAAATTCACTGGGAACACCTTGGCCTGAACCCTTTTTATCACTTGCTCCCTTCCCTGGAGCTTCCCTGATGCCAAGGTGTGGGATGTCCCCAGAACCCACTCAGCACTCAGGCATATGTAAACCAGAAGTGCGGGGAAACTAATGTCTTTGGAGCTACCTTGACAAACAAGGGGATGAGGCTTGCTGCTAAATGCTTCCCCCTTCACCTCCTGGCATCGCCAGGGGTGCTACTCACAAGCTCCCTTAGTCAGGTTAAGCAGCAGTCACCCTCAGGGGAGGCCACCTCCATTCTGTGTCCTCATGGCAGCTTCCCCTTGTTTCTCTTTTCCCTCCTTCCTGGTTCACTCCCAAGGTCCCTCACTCCAGTTCCTTCAGCTGTATTCCTAGATTAACTGTCTGCACTCAAGCCTTTTATTTCTGCCTCTGCTTTTGGGAAACTCAAGCTGAGATAATGTTGCTCAATGTCCAAGGTACAATGTACCCTGTGAAAAAGTCTCCATCAACTTTAGTATTAGAAGTTGTCTCCAATGAAAAACGGTTTCATTTTGTCTGTTCTTTATGGTTAGTGCATTTGTTTCCTTCCTCCCTTTTGGCTTTGATTTTCTGTTTTTATTTTAATATTATTATTGTATGTATAGCAAATCAGACTTTCAGGAAGCAAGTAGGATATAAATAACAAATGTGTAATTTGTGTTACCTCCTTGAATGAGAAGGACTGACATCAGAGGAATGGAAGGCCCTGGCTCAGGTAAGGAAGAAGCCAGCTAAGGTGTCATTTTGAAGCACCTCTTAGAGAACAGATTTTTTTTTTTTTTTTTTTTGCGGTACGCGGGCCTCTCACTGCTGTGGCCTCTCCCGTTGCGGAGCACAGACTCCAGACGCGCAGGCTCAGCGGCCATGGCTCACGGGCCCAGCCGCTCCGCGGCGTGTGGGATCTTCCCGGACCGGGGCACGAACCTGCGTCCCCTGCATCGGCAGGCGGACTCTCAACCACCACGCCACCAGGGAAGCCCTAGAGAACCGATTTATAGAGACAGTAGTCCAGATTAGCAATAAATTCAAAGGGAGAAGACCTCTGATTTGACTGTCCTTCCCCATTTCTTAGACTCTCAGCACCTAGCCAGAACCCAGCACACAGTAAATGCTTGTGTTGAATGAACAGTGTTTGTCCTAGTGATTTCTACATAGCTGATTTACAGTTCCCTTGAACTAATTACAGAACTACAAGAGCACATTCAGGTACCTCTTTATATACTGCAGAAACCCCATCAAACCAGCATCAGAAATAGCCTAAACCACACAGCCTTGGGACAAGGACATTAAGTAAAGAAAGAAACACAAAGAGAATTCCTCTGGGCAATAGAAGGTGGCTTAAAAACAATGCCTTTCAGAAGGCAATTTACCAGATGAGACTGGAATATCTAGTAGCTGTCGAAGATTGAATTTCTTGCAAAATGACATTCTTGCAAAATGACATTAAACAGCAGTCCAGCTGCCTATGATTACAGATCTTCCGAGTCTGAAAGTCTGCCAGAGAATGCCTTTTGCTTACATCTCACCACTACAAATGGACAGTCACAGTACATTAGAAATTCTGGCACTTCAAAAACTATCCGATTTTTCCCTAGAGACTGAAGGTCTTACCATTAACTTGGATCTCATTAAGATTTATTGTATGCATTCCAACAAGATATACGGAAACTTGGTTACAAAATTCCCATAGTACAGAAAGGAAGAGATACAGATGGCAGCTGCATCCTGTCTCTGGCTGGCCCATGCAGTCTAAATTGTGACCACCTGGTACAATTATTTTCTTTGAAGTGTACACATTTTCTCCAGGCCTTGTAATCAAATACTACTTTAGAGCAGGTAGTAACATTACTTCCCTTGAGGCAAACAATGACAACTTGATTAGAAAGGTAAAACACAGCTCTAGTCAAATGTTTTAATCACCAGAGGCAGCACGGTCCTTATTCTAAACCTCAGTATTAGCCAGCAGTTTCCAGTATTCTCAGCAAAGTTCTTTACAATTTAAAATTTTATTTGCACACTGCAAAACTTGGATCAATTTATTCTCAGAGTGCATATGAGGCCTTCTATTAAAAAGATAACTTGAAGTTGGAAAATGTGATTTTTAAAAAAATAACTCCCCATCATATCACTTTTACAAAATTCAGTCTGAATTATCATTTCTTTTTTCTGTGGCAGGAGAGATCTCATAAGAAAGCAGGTGATGCTGATAAGCAGATTAATATAAGCTAATTGATGTAAACTAAAATTAGTTGGACAGCGACACTTAGAATGTGGAAGGTGATGTTACAGCAGAGGTTAAGAATAGGTTTGTATAGATGGCCAACAGGCACGTGAAAAGATGCTCAACACCACTAATTATCAGAGAAATGCAAATCAAAACTACAGTGAGGTACCACCTCACATCAGTCAGAATGGCCATCACTGAAAGTCTACAAATAATAAATGCTGGAGAGGGTATGGAGAAAAGGGAGCCCTCCTACACTGTTGCTGGGAATATAAGTTGGTACAGCCACTATGGAGAACAGTATGGAGGTTCCTCAAAAAAATAAAAATAGAGTTGCCATATGATTCAGCAATCCCACTCCTGCACATATATCCAGAGAAAACTAATTTGAAAAGCTACATGCACCCCAACGTTCATAGCAGCACTATTTATAATAGGCAAGACACAGAAGCAACCTAAACGTCCATTGACAGATGAATGGATAAAGAAGACGTGGTGCATATATATACAATGGAATACTACTCAGCCATAAAAAAAGAATGAAATAATGCCATTTGCAGCAACTTGGATGGATCTAGAGATGCTCATACTAAGTGAAGTAAATCAGACAAAGACAAATATCATATGATATCACTTATATGTGGAATCTAAAATATGATACAAATGAACTTATTTACAAAACAGAAGCAGACTCACAGGCATAGGAAACAAACTTATGGTTACCAAAGGGGAAGGACAGGAGAGGGATAAGTTAGGAGTTTGCGATTAGCAGATACAAAGTACTATATATAAAATAGATAAACAATAAGGTCCTACTGTATAGCACAGGAAAGTATATTCAATATCTTATAATAAACCACAGTGGAAAGGAATATGAAAAAGAATATATATATATATATATATATATATAAAACAATCATTTTGCTATACAGCAGAAATTAATACAACATTGTAAATCAACTATGCTTCAATTTAAAAAAATTTTTAAAAAAAGAATAGGTCTGTATAAGGCGCTGGCACATCACCAGTTACTGAGCAAAGAAGAAAAAAAGCAACACTCACAATAAACCTGCCTTTAAACATGCAACTGACATTCAAGACAAACAGTTCAAAAGATTTACGGGTTCTCTTACAATTTTCTGATTTATTTAAGAACTCTTTCTCAATCCCAAACCTAATTCTTTCCTCCTCTACCCATTCACTGTCCTCTGAACACACACTCTGTAGCACTAATTCCACTGCACTCTAGTTATCTGTTTCTACCACTGTCACTCTGTCCTCCCACTCCCACACAGACCTGCACATGCACGTATGCATGTGCATACACACACCTGGAGTGAAGGGCCACGTGGTCATCTGGGCATTCCCAGTGGCAGGCACTGTGCCTGGCTCCTAGGCACTCGGTCAATGTTTACAGAGTAAATAACTAAATGAACCAATGAGCGTTAAATGAACTGAGCACAAAATCACACACATTGTTAAAGCTGGGAAAGACTTCAGAAAATATCTAATCCAATGTCGTTTTTTACAATCGATGAAACCAAGCAAAGAGAGGCACAATGTCTTGCCACAGACATAGAAACCAACCCCAGGGCTGGTGAATCACCCCATAGACATTTTCTATGTCTGTGGCAAGACATTTCAAACAGCCATGGTGGATAGTTTTCTAGTTTGTAGATGGCAAAGTCACTCTGTTTAGTTGCTACTCCCCCCACTTTATCTTTTGACTTTTTAAATCTATGATATAAAGGGGGAAGTATAAGAATTATAACTGAAACTCAAATCAAGTTTGGTTAAAAAGATTGGTATTACTGGCCAGAAAGAAGTTATCAGTTTATAAGTGGATTTTAACTACCTCTTTTAGTCCTCTGCTCCCACTGTTATATGACTAATAATTGGCTGCATTACAGAAGTTTTCATTATGTTTTTGTTAATCATACCACCATTCTCATCTTTTCACAGATAAGAAACAGACCTCCAAATTCAGGGATTCTATATGGTGACAAGAAATGAAACAAATGAGAGGGGCCATGCTGAAAATGTTAAAAGGTTATGGGAACAATAACTGTGGCATATCCATTCAGTAAGATACTATGCAGTCATTACGAATTACTTTTGAGTAGCCTGTAAGAGCACTGAGAAATATGATTATATTTCAGTGTTGAATGAAAAAAAAAGCGTATAAAATTGGGCACAAATTATTAAAACCCAGCAGAGAAAAATGACTAGAAGTAAATATACTAAAAGATGGTGGTTATGTTTTGGTGGTGGAATTAGAGATTATCTTTTCCTTTTCTATTTTTCCATATTTTAAAAATGTTCTAGAACATATTTATATTACTCTCATAATGGAAAAATAAAACAGATTTAACTTTTTACAGAAATTCAGAAGTTGGTGTCAGAGGTTACACAACCAATATTAAATTTCCCTTTATGACGTTTTTCTTAAGTTTCCCTGTTTTTCTCTTCCTTCCAAATTCTGACAGAAAGCCTCAGTGAGAACATCTTTTGAGCCCAGAAATAAGGTCCTGATTGAAGATATAAATTAAGGAAACCTAAATCCACCTCTTCCCTTAGGACCTGTTTGAGAAACAGACTGAGAAATTCACTATATTTGTTAGAGTGAAGAACTTTCTGCAAAGGCCTTTTACTGAATTTTTTATGTTCTTAGAAAACCTGAAAGGGCCCTAAATAATTTACAGTCTCTTTCCTGGGTTTGGTTTCTCAATGTGTGTTCAATTTTTTTCTCCATGACAGTAGATGGTTTTCCTTTTGAGATCACTGATTACTCTGACACTAATGGCTCAATTAAATCAGAGATGTAACTTTTAGGTACCGTCTATATTAAGAAGAATAAAATAAGCTCAGTAGGAGGGAACCCTCCAGCTACTTCCTAAATTGCTTACAGCACATTTGCCACCCTTTTAAAAAGCTATTTCTCCAAAAAGTACATTACAGTACTTGGTGTCTCTTCATGGCAGGTAGCTTTGCTTGGGCTCAGCTCTCACGCATTTCTAATGTCAGGCTGCCATCAGGCAATCACCAAGCAAAGGCTAACAAATTAATGCTACTCCTCCTTCCTCACCTCCTCTGGGAAAATCCTACATGATTGCCTGACACCTGTCAATGGATCTGCAGGCCCCCAGCTTTAACTGATGCCCAAATGGACACAATAAACAGCTGGCTGAGTTTTTTTCCCTCATCTGCACTGTCTGGTCCGCTTTCTACTCGTAAGTGTTCTTTCTACATGGTAGAAACATGTACTCATTGGAAAGCTGTCTGGGTTTCCAGTGAACTGTAAGAACAAATAAAACCTTTGCTGGTCTTAGGTTTAACTCTGAGAAGGAGATCAAAGCAGCAACTTAGGCAACTGTCCCGAGGCTAGAAGCAAGATACCACCGCTGGACTGTCCACCCTCTTACAGGCATAGCCAGCTCTTCCCAAAGGGAGAAGGAGGGGCTTTCTACTTCTGTTTCCCATGCCTTAGGGTTCTTGACTGTGCAACAGAGAGTATCATTCTCAAATAAATGGGCCTACTCTCCTCACAATTCCCTCAAACACAAGGCATTACAAATCACACTACTTTAACAAGGGAATATGTAGATTATTTATGCCCAAACTTAAGAAAAAATTATAAATGATTGAGATTGCTTAGAGAAATATGAATAATGTACAAGCATAAAAATAAATAATGCGAGAAATGATTCCCTCTCGGGCTATTTCAACCCTTCAACTTTTGCCCACTATGACAAATAATAAATATTTAGGTTCATGATGCTCTCTGAGACAGTGTGAAATGCTATTTTGATCTCTTCAAGTCATGCAACTGTTTTCCTTGGAAATTTCTCTCTGCTAAACCCAATCTATTGAAATGTGTATGAACTTGTGCTCCCATTCAAATAAAAACATTAATGGATCAAATGCAAACCATATCTTCCCATGCTAGATTTTGCTTAGCATTAGTAAGTGCTAATAAAAATATCCAAGCAATCTTAACAAGAATCCATGAACGATGGCTCAGAACCTTTCCTTCCAAAATCTGGTACAGTCTCACTGCCCTTCCCACCAACAAAAGTATGCCTGGGCAAATTCATGTGCAGATGCCAGGACAGCTAAGCGGTGGTCTTCTTTTAGTCATATTATAAACAAATTACATGGGCTGTCTGGGGAGAGAGGAGAAAAGCAACAGAGAAAGCAGAAGATTCAAGAAGAAGTTAAGTGCAACCTTGCAGAAACTATGGCTACCTGAGTTTTCCACTGTCAAGATACCAGAATCATAGTTCTAGAAATGGAAGACATCAATGAGATCCTGTTCATACGGTCGATTTATAGGGAAATAGGCTTTAGGGAGGTTTGGTGACTCATTCAAGGTCATATATTTGGTTGGCAGCAGAGCTAGGAATAGAATCTGGGTCTTTTGGCTCCAAGACCTCTTTCAATTATACTACAAAACATCTTTATTCCTATTAACAGTCAAAAATAAACCATTTGGATGAAAATCTTTATAAACTGGTTTATACAATCCCTATTTTTATATACAGAATATAATTAACATTATTGAACTGTTTCTCTGTGAATGAAGGCCACCGTTATGGAGATCAATGATGTCAACTCTGTAATACAGGGTCTGTGAATGCTGATTTGACTTAGAGTGTAGTGTGCAATGCTGGGGATATAATGACTACTTTTTATGGATTTCTACGGATTTGCTCTTTGCTCTTATACCTTGCTGCTCTGCTCTAAGTATCATTCCCTTCCCTCACCTTCTAATTCTAATTCTACACCCACGTTTTCTAAAGTCTGTTCCCTAGAGTCACATGAAATGCAGACAAATGTATATATTCATTGCAGCATTACTCATAGTAGCAAAAACAAAACCAAAGGGCTTCCCTGGTGGCGCAGTGGTTGAGACTCCGCCTGCCGATGCAGGGGACGCGGGTTCGTGCCCCGGTCCGGGAGGATCCCACGTGCCGTGGAGCGGCTGGGCCCGTGAGCCATGGCCGCTGGGCCTGCGCGTCCGGAGCCTGTGCTCCGCGGCGGGAGAGGCCACAACAGTGAGAGGCCCGCGTACCGCAAAAAAAAAAAAAAAAAAAAAAAAGCTTAGAGGGAGGGAAATATACCCAAAATGTTTACAATGGTAAGATTACAGATAATTATTAGTCTCTTATTATACCCTTCTACTTATTTCTATTTATTTCTGCAATAAAAGTGTAACACTGAAATTCAGAAAAAAATTTTAAAAAGAAAATGTCACATTGGAAAATATAACCTAACTGGTCAGAACTATATGACATAATAATATATAAATCCTAGGTGAGAAACTATAGCCTCTGTGACATGGTATGGTTGCATGTGGCTTTAGCTTTCTTCCCATTTTTTGCTGGATTGCAAGTATGTCAGGTTGCTAGAGAATTGAATTGTGAATGAGTAAAGCATTAAGATATATATGTATTTAAAGGGGGCGAGAGGATACTGAGAGAGAAAGAGAAAGGAGGGAGAAAAGGTCCTGAGCCAATGCTTTTAGACAAGCATCTAGGGATTTTTTTTCATTAACTGCTTTTAGAAGTTTAGAAGCCACAGATGGTGGTAACTGTCATTAAGTCACTCAGGCTGATTTATCAGTGGATGAGCATTAAAGACAAATTAACCTCTCAAGAGACCAGGATATTGTCTAATTAACAATTAACTACTTCCTAAAACTGGGAGAGCTGAATTAAGAATGCAAGGAAGTAAAACTGGGAAAGCATGGAAAGAAGCTAAGCAGTTTAAAGCAAATGAGTGGCTTAGTGTAAGATGTTTGTATCTGAAGGTGTTAGATAGTATTACCAATTTTCTGTCCTGATTCCTTTGTATCATGATGAAATTTTTTTCTGTTAGATAGTAATAACTTTTGATATTTTCTCCTCTTTTTTGGAATAAAATCATTCATATGTTCATATATGGGTAGTGGAGGAGAAGGCAGTGTTTTGATTTCACAACTCACAGTGACATTCATGTGTCACCTCATGCAGGAATGACCAAGGGCAAATGAAGCCTGGAGCGGGTGATTTAAAGGTAGTTGTTGCCTGACTTCTCAGAGCTTCTGAAGATATTTTTAAGAATTTGCCTCTGTCTCCCCAAACACTGCATGTCAAGAAAAAACTCAACTAGCACTTTAAACTGGTCTCAGTGGTAGACAAGATCCAAATCTGTTCTCATTCAGCACTAGTGGCATTTGCAATATGAAGGACTAAGGACTTCCCCAAATATAATATATTTTACTATCATAATAACCCTGTGAGATTTTATTAGCCCAACTTTATACATGAAGAAACAGAGGCTCTAGGCATTAATCATACCAGTATTAAGCTAGAGGAAAGGCTGGGAATTTAGATCCTCTAACTCTCAATCCTGTAGTTATTTCCACTATTTCATGCTGTAGAGTTTATTGATAGATTAATTCCATGCCAAAGTATTGTTCCTAAGGGTCACATACAAATGTATCTCTGCAGATTAGATTAATCATTGCTCAACAACAGTGCAGGTGAGTGGAAAATTATTCCTGAGGAAGGAAAAGTTGAGCGGTGGGAGGTTGCAGCTGATGTTGATTCCCGTCTTGGTGTCCCCTTGGGTCCCTTCATCACATGGACTGCATCTCTCTTCTCACAAACCCATGTTCATTGTTTGTCCCTCAGGGTTTAGGCAAATGCCTCCCCTGAAGAATTCCATTGAAAACTTGAGCCACTTTCATTATTCCTTTACGCCACATCCCCTCAGCTTAACTTAAAATGCTCGTGCATATTACAGAGCATACTTATTTCAAAATCCTCAGGAATTTTTCTTCAGAAGTCATATATCTATGTTTCAGCGCCCAGCTAGACTTTATTAAGGAAGGTCTCTGTTTTCCTTTTCTATACTCATACCCCTTTCTTCCAACTGCCTAGCATATTGCTATGCATTCAACAAATGACTACTGAGTTAATGAGAACCTGCATTAATATGGTGAAAGCCCAGCTTGATTAGCAATGAGGAGGTTGGAGTCCCAGCTCTACAACTAAGTAACTGTGTTACTTCAGGCAAATCTGTGGGTCTCAGTTTTCTCATTATAAAATGGTTATGGGTAATCCTAATATTTATATGGAACCATAAAAGATCCAGAATTGCCAAAGCAATCCTGAGGGAAAGAAAAACAAAGGAGGAGGCATAACCCTCCCAGATTTCAGACAATACTACAAAGCTACAATAATCAAAACACTGTGGTATTGGCACAAAAACAGACATATGGATCAATGGAACAGAATAGAGAGCCCAGAAATAAACCCACACACCTATGGTCAATTAATCTTTGACAAAGGAGGCAAGAATATACAATGGGGAAAAGATGGTCTCTTCAGCAACTGGTATTGGGGAAGTTGGACAGCCACATGTAAATCAATGAAGTTAGAACACTCCCTCACACCCTACACAAAAAAATAAACTCAAAATGGCTTAAAAACTTAAGCATAAGACATGACACCATAAAACCCCTAGGAGAGAGCATAGGCAAAACATTCTCTGACATAAATCATACCAACGTTTCCTTAGGTCAGTCTCCTAAGGCAATAGAAGTAAAAGCAAAAATAAACAAATGGAACCTAATCAAACTTATAAGCTTTTGCACAGTAAAGGAAGCCATAAACAAAATGAAAAGACAACCTACAGACTGGGAGAAAATATTTGCAAATGATGCAACCAATAAGGGCTTAATTTCCAAACTATACAAACAGCTCACACAATTCAATAACAACAAAAACAACCCAATCGAAAAATGGGCAGAAGACCTAAGTAGAGGTTTCTCCAAAGAAGACATACAGATGGCTAACAGGCACATGAAAAGATGCTCATCATCACTAATTATGAGAGAAATGTAAATCAAAACTACAATGAGGTATCACCACCTCACACCAGTAAGAATGGCTATCATTAAAAAATCTACAAATAATAAATGCTGGAGAGGGGGTGAAGAAAAAGGAACCCTCCTACAGTGTTGGTAGGAATGTAAATTGGTGCAGCCACTGTGGAAAACAGTATGGAAGTTCCTCAAAAAACTAAAAGTAGAGTTGTCATATGATCCAGCAATCCCACTCCTGGGCATATACCCAGACAAAACTATAATTTGAAAAGATACAAGTACCCCTACATTCATAGCAGCACTATTTACAATAGCCAAGACATGGAAGCAACCTAAATGTCCACTAACAGATGAATGGATAAAGAAGATGTGGTACATATATACAGTGGAATACTACTCGGCCATAAAAAAGAACGAAATAATGCCATTTGCAGCAATATGGATGGACCTAGAGATTATCATACTAAGTGAAGTAAGTCAGAAAGAGAAAGACAAATACCATATATCATTTATATATGGAATCTAAACGACAACATAAATGAACATATCTATGAAACAGACACAGACTCATAGGCATAGGGAACAGACTTGTGGTTGTCAAGGGGGAAGTGGGGTGGGGGAGGCAAGGATTGGGAGTTTGGGATTAGCAGATGCAAACTATTATACATAGGATGGATAAACAACAGGGTCCTACTGTATAGCACTGGGAACTATATACAATATCCTGTGATAAACCAAAATGGAAAAGAATATGAAAAAGAATATATATATATATATATATATATATATATATAACTGAATCACTTTGCTGTACAGCAGAAATTAACACAACATTGTAAATCAACTATACTTCAATAAAATTTAAAAAGTGATTATGGGGACAGGAAGTAGATGGACTATTTGACTTCTATGATCTCTGAGATGCTATGAAAATTTAAGTATTATTTTGATTGGGCTGATCATAGCCTTACTTTACTCCACTGGGGATGAGAGAGGAGATGAATAAGAATTCTGAAGAGAAGAATGTTAAACACAAGACAAATACAGTGACCAGATAAATAAATACCCGACAGGCAGAAGAGAGCCATTGTGTCTGGAAAACATAATAAAGCAAAGGAGAATCAGAGAGAGTAGAGATGTCCTGGGTGAGGCTAGAAACGGGTATCTATCATGTGGATATAAAGAGGTTAAAAGGTTGAATGAAAATGTGGACAGCTTCATAACTAGAAAAACTGCATCAGTGGTTAGGCACGTGCAGCATTTTTTTTAAAATCTGCTCTTCGGTTTGCTATTCAAGCTTGAAATCAAATGTTAAGAATGTCAGCATTGAGACTGTTTAAGATCATGTGAAAGAAAATAAGATGTAAAATAACAACTTCCTGTAGAAATAAAAACAGAAGCTCCTGGTATTAAAAAGGAAATTAATACTACCAATGTTTGACCATTAAAAACCTATTTTCCCATACTTTCTTCTCCATTTCTGGGGTGGGGCAGGAGTGGTATGACAATTTTAATCAAGATATTTTTCCTGAATAAGTTTAATTTTATTAAAGATTTTAATAATTCCAAGTAATACTGCACTGGTTTCATTAATATTAGGTTTTAGCCGACAAACCACATAATAGATAAAATGGTGGTGTAAGGAGGTCTATCCACGCCTTCACTCATAAGCTCCTTTGGATAATATGAACTTATGGAAGGCAGTGAACCGAAGTGTCCAGTGTGATTTTAGGGGCTAGGATTCATCTGAGGAGCTTAAGGAAAAGAAAGCCAAGTTCAGCTTGAAACTTCAGGAAAAAAATGATACCTCTTTAGAAAAGAAGATCTCTGAAATTAAAAAATAACACTTGAAGCAACTAACAGTTCTTGGATTATTGGATGTAAAAGTTTTCAGCTGGTATCCAAAATTGAAGTGACACTTTAAAAGATTAAATCAACAGGAGCACATGGTTGATAAAAGGCCAGAACAATTCCATTTTAAAAAGAGCCAACATTTTAAAGGGATTTGATATTTAAGAGCCATTTTTAGAAATCTCCTGATGAAATCTTTGATACTAAAACTGCAGAGAAGAAACTTACTGTTAATCCATGTTACATAACTTTGAATCCAGTCTGCCCTTCATCTTCTACCAAAGAAAAGGACCTAATTTAACCAAAATCTAAAAAGAAATTTTTTCAGGGAAAAAACATTGTGTGTGTGTGTGTGTGTGTGTGTGTGTGTGTGTGTCTATTAAAGACCAACATACCTGCTTCATCATAGGATACAGTCAATTTTTCTAGCATTTCTCGGTCAATTGATAGAATCTGCTGTTCGAGGATGGTCTGGTAAGACAATACACTATTTTCTTTGTCTTTCTCGTAGTCTTGAAGATGCTGTTTAAGGGCCTCTGGGAGTCGAGATTTTACATATTCAGCTGCCGTCTGCAGATAAAACAAGTAGAGAACCCCATGAGTATTTCTCATCTTAGGCTTTTCACTTCCCCTCAGGTGCTGTAGTGAGAACTCAAAGTACTGTGGAACCAACCCTTTAGACAATCACATCCTTGTCACTGTTGTCATTTTTAGACTCCACTGTACCAAGTAAGGTTGATCTTCAAATACACAGAATTACAGACCTCTAAGAGTTTTCTATCAGGTTTAAAGGTACAAAAGATGATGGATTGGCATTCATGGAGTTGAACTCAGAGTTTCAGCTATTCCACTGAACCCAGAAGGGTAGTAATTTTACTGGATATAAATCTGACTCGCCCTAATCTAGAATGCATAAGCTAGTAACTCATCTCAGCAGTAAACCGTCCTATGCTGTGGCATCCAAACCTCTGCTTTGCTTTGTTATTCTCTGCTCTTTAATGCTTATGCAGGAACTCTTGTGAAGTAAACAAAACGGAAAGCCCTCTGCTAGGGCTGATAACGGAATAATAGGAGAAACAGAAAACGAAGAGACCTAAAACAAAGATGCCTCAACCTGAAAAGAACTGTTCACCACTTAAATATCTTGGCCTTTATATATTTTATTCTTAACTTTCTTCCCCCTGCTTCTACATTATCTGCACAGTGTACTCCCAACTAGTAACATCTGAAATTACACACACTGACTTTCAACCAGGTAAGCAAGCTTCCCTTGGAGGTAGGAAGGAAGACATCTGTACTTTGAAAAAGACCTTCCCAAAGATTCTGATACATTCTTCTGGTGGACTGGGGCCATAGCACACTCTTCTCCCTTCCAGTTAAGAATCACAGTTGGGCTTCCCTAGTGGCGCAGTGGTTGAGAGTCCACCTGCCGATGCAGGGGACACGGGTTCGTGCCCCGGTCCGGGAAGATCCCACATGCTGCGGAGTGGCTGGGCCCGTGAGCCATGGCCGCTGAGCCCGCGCATCCAGAGCCTGTGCTCCGCAACGGGAGAGGCCACAGCAGTGAGAGGCCCGTGTACCACAAATAAAAAAAAAAAAAAAGAATCACAGTTAAAGTTAAATAGAACTTTAAGGGAGAAATTAAGTAATACGGCAGCATGTATGACTCAGGAGAATTGAAATTCTTAAAACATATCTCTTGAGAATGCCAAGAGTTTTGGCATCTTCTTACAGTGCAGTCCTCCATCATATGTATAGGGTCTAAGGTTGATAAATAAATGAAGGCATACATATATTGTTTAAAATTATACGCATCATCACTAGAAAACTAAAATAAAAGAAACTGTTAAACAGGATTGTCTCTGGGGTATGGGTCCAGGATAAGGTGAAGACACATCTACACAGTTTAATATTTTTTTAAAATTCCTGTAATTAAACAAAAATTATCTTTAAAATATGTTCTTTTGGTAAAGAACCTTCGTAGTTTTCCTTCTAAATGTTAGCACAGTTTAGGATGAAAAGAAACTTGCCAGAAGAATCAAAACTGACTTCTCAGGAAAAACTCACTGGGAAGTGGTGGAAAAAGTTATATTTCAGTCTTCAGAGTAGCCAAATACAGCACACAACACTTCATTTCCAGACTTATATTTGGATCCCCTAAGCCGGTTGCTGATGAAATTACAACTTTAAAATATCACCAAACACTGTTCATTTTCTCTGCCAGCCAGCTAGTGCAGAACAAATAAAATTATTCCATAGAATGTAAATGGACTCAGCACATTAGCACAACATATTTAATTCTAGAGTTTCATAACAATTTTCTCCTGACAATGGAGAATGAAGAGACATACTGCAGAATAACTCTTTTAAAATTCACACTACCTTGCTATTCAGTGTAACACGTGTCTTTAATTATTTTCCTTGGAAATATCTATGAGGTACAGGAAATAATTCCATAATGCACGTTTAACAAATATTGGTGTATTCAGTATAACTGAAAGCATACCACACATTTCCTTCCTATTGTGTCCACTGATTTACTCTTTTAATTCAGATCATGGTGGAGGTCTTGGAACCGGGCCTATATTTTTTACTATAGTGGAGTTTAATTTTGGCATTTCATTTCTAAAACAGTATAACTTCATGTATAGTCAGCCCTCTGTATCTGCGGGTTCCACATCTGTGGATTCAACCAGCTGCAGACAGAAAATATTTGGAAAGAAACCCTGCCCCACCAGCCCAGGTAGGTGCCCTCAGCCAGCACCAGAGCTCCTCCAACGTGGCCCTCAGCCTTGCCCATCCCATCGTGCACCCTTGGCAGGCACCGGCATCCCCCCAAAGCGGCTCCCACCCCAGGGGTCAGCCCTGTACACCAGAACACCTGCAACAGTTGTAGCCAGTACTTACAGCCAGCTGTACTGGGGGGCCAGCCCTGCACACCAGTGTGGCCTCAGTAAGAGGACCATTTTCTTACACCATATACAAAAATAAACTCAAAATGGATTAAAGACTTTAAGGCCTGAAACCATAAAACTCCTAGAAGAAAACACAGTCAGTATGCTCTTTGACACTGATCTTAGCAATATTTTTTTGGCTCTGTCCCCTCAGGCAAAGGAAACAAAAGCAAAAATAAACAAATGGAACTACATCAAACTAAAAAGCTTTTGCACCGCAAAGGAAACCATCAACAAAACAAAAAGGCAATCTAATGAACAGGAGAAGCTATTTGCAAATGGTGTTATTTGCAAAAGGGGTTATTATCCAAAGTATATAAAGAAGTCATACAATTAAATTTTAAAAATCCATTTAAAAAATGGGCGGAGAACCTGAATAGACATTTCTCCAAAGAAGACATACAGATGGCCAACTGACACATGAAAAGATGCTCAATGTCATTAATCATCAGGGAAATGCAAATCAAAATCACAATGAGATATCACCTCACACCTGTCAGAATGGCTGTCATCAAAAAGACCACAAAAAACAAGTGTTGGTAAGGGTGTGGAGAAAAGGGAACTCTTGTGCACTGTTGGTGGGAATGTAAATTGGTGTAGCCACTATGGAAAACAATATGAAGGTTCCTCAAAAAATTAAAAATAGAACTACCAAACGATCTAGCAATTCCACTTCTGGGTATTTACCCAAGGGAAAAAATCCCACTAATTCAAAAAGATATATACACCCCTATGTTCACTGTAGCACTATTTACTATAGCCAAGATATGGAAGCAACCTAAAAGTCCAGTAATAGATGAATGGATAAAAGAAGGTATGGTATATATATGTACAAAGGAATATAACTCATCTATAAAAAAGAATGAAATCTTGCCATTTGCAACAAAATGGTATTATGCTAAGTGAAATAAATTAGGCAGAGAAAGACAAACACGATGTGATCTCATTTATATGTGGAATCTAAAAAACAAACGAACAAACCAAAGAACACAGAAACAGACTTATGGATATAGAGAACAAACTGGTGGTTGCCAGAGGAAAGGGAGTGGGAGGTTGGGTGAAATAGGTGAAGGGGATTAAGAGGTGTGAACTTCGAGTTATAAAATAAATAAATCATGGAGATGTAATACACAGCATAAGGAATATATAGGCATCCCTTGTTTTATTGTGCTTCAATTTTTTGTTTTTGTTTGTTTGTTTTTAAGAATTGAGGGTTTGTGGCCACCCCACATTGTAAGATAATGGTTAGCATTTTTTAGCAATAAAGTATTTTTTTCAGAAAGTCTTCATTTTAAGCCATGAAACTGTTTCTGCAAATTGTTTTTTTTAACTTTTTATTTTATATTGGAGTATAGTTGATTAACAATGTTGTGTTAGTTTCAGGTGTACAGCAAAGTGATTCAGTTATACATATACATGTATCTATTCTTTTTCAAATTGTTTTCTCATTTAGGTTCTTACATAATATTGAGCAGAGTTCCCTGTGCTATACAGTAGGTCCTTGTTGGTTATCCATTTTAAATATAGCAGTGTGTACATGTCAATCACAAACTCCCTAACTATCTTACTCAGTGGACTCAGCGGATGAAAAAAAATATTTTTAAATTGAGTTACATTACATTGGTTTCTTAAGACATAATGCTATTGCACACTTAATAGACTATAATGTAAAAATAACTTTTACACGCAATCGGAAACCAAAAAATTCGTGACTCACTTTATTGCAATATTTGCTTTATTGCGGCAGTCTGGAACCAAACCCACAATATCTCGGAGGTATGATTGTAGTTGATAATACTGTAATAATTTTGTATGGTGACAGACGGTTACTGAACTTACTGTAGTGATCATTTTGTAACATACTTGATTGTCAAATAACTATGTTGTATACCTGAAACTAACATAATACTGTATGTCAACTATACTTCAATTTTTTTAAATTCCAAAAAAATACCAGAGAGTTCCCAAAAGCAAAAAGTGAATTTGTCATGCCAGCAACTATTTACATAGCATTTACATTGTATTTAACAACTATTTACATAGCATTTACATTGTATTAGGTATTATAAGTAATCTAGAGATGATTTAAAGTATATGCATAGGTTATATGTAAATATTACACCATTTAATATGCAACTTGAGTGACTCATATTTTGGTATCCAAGAGGGTCCTGGAACCAATCCTCTGTGGATACTGAGGGACTACTGTATAGAGTTCTTTCCTCTGGGAAAGATTTTTAAGAGGAATAGAAAGAAACAACTCTAGCAAAATACTAGCTTCTATCAAGATATTTCAAGAAATCACCTTTATACTGAGGTGATTCTCTAAATGTATTCAAATGTCAGTCAAAACCTTATGTTCAAGCATAAACCTATGCCAAAAAACAGGATGTCATACAAATACCTTATGATCTCACTTATATGTGGAAAATAAAAACAAAACAAAACAAAAACACAAAAACCAAACTCATAGATAAAGAGAATAGACTGGTGGGTGCCAGAGGTGAGCAAAATGGGTGAAAGTGGTTAAAAGATATCAAACTCCCACTTACAAAAAAAATAATAAGTCCTGGGGTTATAATGTACAGCATGCTGACTATAGTTAATAAGGCTGTACTGCTTAGTTGAAAGTTGATAAGAGAACAGATTTTAAACATTTTCATCACAGGAAGAAAATGCATAACTATGTGTGGTTAACTAGACCTTATTGTGGTGGACCATTTTGCAACATATACAAATATTGAATCATTATGCTGTATACCTGAAACTAATATATCTCAATAAAAAAAACAGGCTGTCAATATTATTAACTGAGATTGGAATTATTGCACAAGTGATAGATAAAACAAATAGCCATTTAAATTTTAAAACTTCACTAGAATTCTAAAAATGAAGTGAAAAACAAAATTAAAATATAGGATTACTTATCTATTCTTTAATCAATGATAAGTGCTACTAGAAGTTTAAGTCCTAAATTGCATATTCTTATAACCTAACTATCAGGAACAGTACTTTGTTACCATTTTCAGTGTCTTGCATTTTCTGAGCAATTTATGCAGTTATCATTCTGTATCTTCAAAATAACTTTGAGTGAAAGTAGGCAAATTATGGATTTGGCCAATCCTTCACATCCTTCAAAGTAGGCTCAAATGCTATATAAACTCTGTTAGTGAACCCACCTAGTAGCAACCAACAGTCTTTCAAGTATTTATAGAGGTACAGGTATTTTAGCTCCCCAGTTTGGCTGATGTAAAGACTGTATCTTACACATCCTGTGTTCTCCCAGCACCCAGTTCAGTACTTTCTACCACAGAAGCTTAATATCTTCACTGTATCCAAAAATCAGGGACTTTGAGATAGCTTTTAGAGAAAACTTTTGGACAGTTCATAATTCTTTGCCTGCAATCAGAACTTCCTTTCATGATTCTAGAAACAGCATACAAGTCTGGTTTTCTACTGGCAAATGGATCTACACCTGGTCTTCAATCATTATTGGAGCCATTATTTTTAGGAAGTAAATGGCTGAAACCCAAATCATCATTCACATGCCAACATGGTAAATTATGTACTTCATATACAAAGCTGTATATGAAGCTTTATTTAACGACTTCCTCTCCATAATTGTTTGATCTTTTCCATTCTTCCCTTTATTTCTTCATTTGGCAATGAACTCAATTCTGCTAGGGACTCTCTGAGCAGTCATGTAGAATGCCTCAGAATTGTGTCCGAGTGAAGGGTTGCCTTGAGGGGTGTTAACTCCTCCTGGGCATTCAGATTTTGCTTGTCTGAACTGCTGAGTAGGTTCCCAAACATACCCCAGGTGGTGGCAGAGAAGCCTCAGGACAGAAAGGGGAAGACACAGTTTCATCAGTTCCGGTTACACCTGGGAAGATGGTTAACAGCTAGAATAAAAAGATGAGCTAAAAGCTTGTGAGGTAGGGCACAAAAGGTGCCCAAAGCACCTTCTTACAGAATGTGCATACATTCATATTACCCATGCCAACTTCAGTCTGGAAGACAGAAAAGGGCTAGAGTATAAACCCTGTTAAAGGACTCAATGGATGAAAAAGATAAAAGCAGCAGAATGATTGAGGATCTAAATTCTGGGAACCTAGTGGATAGAATGCTGACCTAGTACGTCATTATGCTAAAATGCTATTTACTATAACAGTTGAAAGTTCTTTAAGAAATAACGAGTGTATATGAAAGAGTTTGGTGGGGGACAGGGAGGGAGAGTGCAAAAAAAACAGTGCATTTCAAAAGCTGCTAAACGCTTCACAGTTCATCTTAAAAAGAAAACCTGTTAGCCAGCCAATTCTAATTTATTGAGCGTCTGCTGAGTGAAGCACATTAGATTTGATACTGTTGGGAGAACAGACCTCTGCCATCAACCTGCAGTTTTAACATGCAAACAGCACACACAGGTGAAACCCTGGAAAAACACATTTTACAAACCAACACAAAAACAGACATAAATCTTGAGATGAATTTTGTTTAACATATGAGCTACTGTGAGTGCTGAGCGGCCTCTAGGGAGAGAAATTAAAGACGGCACAAGAAAACGAATCAGGAAATCATTCCGGTGGAGTTTAAGGATCAGTTTCGAGGTAAGAAGTTCTTGCTGGAGGAAAGAAAAGCAATCTAGAAAGTAGTGAATGTGAGTTCATGGGGAAAAATCATAAAAGAAGGTGATGAAACTAGGAGTCTGAGACAGCTGGCACGTGGAGAAGTTTTAACTCTCTGTTATACCGGGGAGCTTTGATTTGTAGCAGTTAGTAACAGGAAACAACCGAAACATCAAAGAGTGAATAAATTATCAAATCTTGTCTGAGTAAGAATGTGCTTGGAGTTGAGCTTAAAATGCACTGAAAGAGAGGAAGATTAAAGCAGGGAGACAAGTAAAAAGTCTGAAGGAAAGGAAAATGGCCTTCTACACTGTGATTGGAATATAAATCGGACACTTTTGGGACAGCAAATGAAAAAAAGTAACAAAAACTTTAAAGTAATTTACACTTTTAACTTAGTAATTGTCTTTCCAGGAATTTATTTTAAGAAAAAGTTAAAGATGAGCATAAAGACTTGTGTAGCAAGCATGTTTATCAAGGTATTATTCAAGATAATGAATGTTTGTCTACAAATTGGTTGATTATGTCACGGGATAGCCAAGAAATGGAATACAATGCAGCTATTAAAAATCATGTTATGAAAGAATACTAATAATGTAGGAAAACGTTTATAATAAAGAGCAGATTACAAAGCAGTTTGTTTACGACACATATGAGGGGAAAATGGGTGAATTACGTTAATATGAATCATTAGTTATCTCAGACTAATAAGAGTTTGGGTGATATTTTTTCTCTATGCAGTTTTCTTCATTTTCCAAATTTTCTAAAATAAAAAAAAGAGAAAAATGATTGACCACTTTCTATGTGCCAAGCACTGTGCTGAATGCTTCACATGTGTTCGCTTATTTCACCCTCACGAAAACACTTATTGGTTTTCACAGATGAGGAAACAGACTCAGAGAGGTTAAGTATTTTATCCTTGGTTACGCAGTGAGTCGTGGATTGGAGCAGGAATCACCAAATGCTTTTGAACCAGAAAAGAAAAAAATTTTTGTATTTTAAAAAGAAGGCAATGCCTACTGTGGTTCCTTCTTTTGCAGGGTAAAGCAGCCCCAGACTAGGATAAAGCCATTGAGAAGAGAATAAAAGAGCACATGAGCAAAGCTTGGTGACAGATGGAAAAGAAAAGCCCATAAAATGGCTTCAGTGTTGCAAAACTGGAAGCTAAAGATGATGGAGATGCTATTGAAAACAATGGGAAAACAGAATACAGTGAAACATATTAAATTTACTTTGAACACTTAACTGTAAGCCTGAAAACCATCCACCTCTCTGTATTTTATGGAATATCCACCACCCCTTAAAAAAAGAAAAACCTCTAGGAGGAAAAAGTATTATTTTTTAGAACTCCAAAGAAAAATATCATACTAATGATTTTGGTTACAAGTTCCAGGGAGGCAAAAGTTATTTCCAAGAAAAGATATTAAATGATATTAAATTAAATTCTAATAGAGCCTCCATTAGAGAACGATCAGGAGTAAATTAGAACTATGTTCAAATCACTTTTAGTATTTTTCTCTAGGACTTTAGCAAGGGTAAGTTACTATTCATTTTAACTTTAACAGATTTAAAATAAAAACAGGCTTCTGATGTCCTTAACCATGAAACCATGCTTTACAATTTTTATTTAGTACTGCATATTTCATAGTTGTAGGAGGCTTTTTTGCCCCCTTCTTTTCAATCAAATGTTCTGTTTTATTACCAAGTCTAAGACCTAGTATACAGTATACAATTTTATATTTTAAAAAATTAGGTATGGTATTCAAAGGAAAGAAAGCTTCCCCTATACTCAATAAATTCTTACTTAGAAGATATTTTTAAAATCAAGGAATGGATTTTATCATTAAGTTTGTAATGAGTTGTTATAAATGTTGATCCTGATGTAAAGACCCAATTTCAAAGCAAATTTGAAAACCCAACAGATGAGATTCTAAGATTACAAAACCTTGAAAATGCATCTTAAGAAGAAATACCCACTTTTGCCTCAAGGATGGTCCAGGCTGTGCTTTGCCAAGACAAGAAGTTTCAGGCTTTTAATATCTTTCCAATTATCTGATTTTATAAATTACCCTTCCCCCTTCATTTTATTTAATGTGTGCGCGCGCGCGCACACACACACACACACACACACACACACACACACACACAGAGTAATTTGGCAGAGAGACATCCTCAAGCTCCACTGAAATGAATGGGACGAATAATTGATGGCAGCGCCTTTCAGTTTATATTTACACAATATATATGCCTGGCTTGGAACACACAGTGCGGCTGCTTCTGATATGAGTGTCGATTATGAATGGACACAGGCTTCTAAGACTGGATCAAAAGGAGACTAAAGCAAAGAGGCTGATCCTGGGACCCATGCTAAGGCTAAATTTAACATTGATGCCACACACAATAAGGTGCTATATCTGGCTCCAAGGGCATCTGATCAGTGACCCTCTGAGGAGAAGCAGATTTTGACAATGAGGAAGACACACAAGGGAGGTTAGGTGGGAAATCAATTCTGCAAATGCTGAGTAGAAAAGAGCTGAATTTTAGGAAACAGTACCTCAGGGATGGTCGCTAGGTATTCAGGAGACAAAAGAGAGATCATAAAGCAGATCATTCAAAATTCGTGCCACAGGAAGACAGAAGAGAGAAGGAGGTAATATTTTTATAGCAGACAAGGTTGCCCTGCCCTTGAAGGGAGGTGAATGCACATGTGCTGAGTTGACAGCAGCCAGCATGGACGGCATGTGAATTTACTTAGGTCCACCTTGCCATCCATCTTTCTTAGGGTAACATACCATTAACTTTTGACAACTGCTCTTTGGCTCCAGGCACTTCCAAACAAAGTCAGAGCGAGCACCCTTGCCCACCAGCAAGAGGACAGAGGCAAGGGAGTTGTTCTTTTCTCTCGCCTGCCAAGAGTGTCATTTCTTTCCGTTTTTAGTCTTTGCCACTTCTAACCTGGAGGGGTTATTTAAATAAGAAAAACCTCTTTGAGAGGACGAGCTTGCACTCCTGAATTCATAATTCTGTCTCAAGAAGGCAAATTTGATTCCTTCAAGACACAAGGCATCAGGAAAAAGTCTCAGACTTAAAACTGAAGTGTGTCAATGCTATCCTATGCTTATTATGGAGATTTGAGATTGCTCTGGAGAACCAAAGCTGTGGACATGCAAATGCTAGTCAGTTGTGTGGCAAAATGACCACCACAGAGGGCACAACACTCAGCATGCTAGGGACTCGGAGCCATATAACCTAACCTACTTAATATGGAGAGTGAAGTTTTCATTTAGTTTAAACACTAAGATGACGACTGCTAAGTTATAGGTTCAGGACAATTCCTCCGGGATTCCTCAAGGGACAAACCTTTAATAACTCTTATCAGTCATCTGATCCACATGTAATCTGAGGCACATTCACATGGTAGCACCAAGCATGCTATAGCATGAAAATATAATTAAAACTCCACTTCTTGAATGATGGCTTCCCTGACAGCAGATGGAGGCCTTATATATATATATATATATATATATATATATATATGTATATATATATATATATATATCTCTTGCAGTACAGCGGTATCAAATACTGTTCAGCCATGTGGTCCATCTTCCTAATCTTACTATCTTGGTGAAATCTACATTCAGACTCTAAGGGATTAAAAATTTATCTTTTTACAGTCTAAAGAAAAGTTGAGGTTATTTCGCTACTACTACTACTAAAGTGATGATTAATAAATTCTTTGGCCCTCAGTTACCACACATATTCCAGAGAGTCAGGGGGAACAGTCCATACTATATTAGTTCCACGGTCCTTCTTTTTTCTCTTTCTTTTATTTTAAAGCGCATACACACACCTAAGTTCTCCTGAGAGATGGCAACATAAAAACTGCCAACCAGCAGAGTTCTTAAACCTGTCGAGAAAACAAGCAGCACGCAGCTAGAGCGGTCTTGTTAAATTTGTGTGATAGGTGAGTTCCTTTGTCTTCAGCGGTTATAAAGAGAAGTAAGATATTGTTTCACATTCTATACCCTTGAGATCATTAGAAGAAAAACGTTTGTTTACAGAAAGAAAAATATTTCCTATTTGAAAGGAAATTAATTACTGATAAGATTCCCTTCCATTTCTGAATGTTGGGCTATAAAGCTTGACAAAAATTTAACTTCCATGAGTGCTATACAAATGTATTCTAGAAAGTTCCATGCATAACGCTAACTAAAAATGTCCTTGGGGAGTCAGGAAGCCAATGGGACCAACTGTTATAACGAATTATAAAACAACGCATGAATTATTAATCAAAAAGGACTCTGTAGGTATGACAATAGAGCAGTCCCTCAGGGAGTCAGCCAAAAGCTCCTTGCTGGCAACAGGGCCAGAGAACCCCTCCTGGGCCTCACTTGACTCCTGCCCATAACTTCCTATCAGGCTCTTTAGGGAGCACGTTCAGAGAGCAGGTGTAGCCACGACGGTAGGGAACCACAGGCCAATGCCAGTTGGGTTGATGTCCCCAATTTGACATGGCTTTAAGAACTGCCTTCAAGGGACTTCCCTGGTGGCTCAGTGGTTAAGAATCCGCCTGCCAATGCAGGGGACACGGGTTCGAACCCTGGTCCAGGAAGATCCCACATGCCATGGAGCAACTAAGCCCGTGTGCAACAACTACTGAGCCCATGCACCACAACTACTGAGCCCACGAGCCACAAGTACTGAAGCCCGCATGCTTAGAGCCCATGCTCCGCAACAAAAGAAGCCACCACAATGAGAAGCCCACGCACCGCAATGAAGAATAGCCCCCACTCGTGGCAACTAGAGAAAGCCCACGCGCAGCAACGAAGACCCAACAGAGCCATAAATTAATTAATTAATTAATTAATTAATTTTAAAAAGTGCCTTCAAAACCAGTATGAGATTTAGGCTCCTTGTATGTGCAGTGGGGGGCTGGAAAAGGGTCCATCTTTCTGTCCAGGAATCTGGTCTAACGTAGTGTGATTTGAGGAACCCGAGAAGGATCCCTGCCCCCAAATCATTTTCCCTTTTGGGTTTGAGCCCTGAAATTCTAACATTACAGCTTGCAATCTCTGGTTTATGCCAGTTCTTCCCCTTCCCAAAAGGCAAATATTTTAAGGAAGAGTAATACACCAAGAAATGGTCAGTCTTAGTGTGGACATGTTGATCAGATTTTTACACACAGGGAGGGGGAAAGAGAAGCAGGAAAGCACCCAGAGAAATCCCTGGGAATAAGGTGTAAAGTTGGCAAGTAAAGGTCAGGAAAGACAAATGTTGTCTACTCAGAAATTCAACCCTGTATAGAGGAACACACAAAAATCTGTACTGCCTGAAAGTTTTATTTAGTCTTCACCACCACTGGCTCTACCCGCAAGACCAACCATCAAAACTATTTTGAGGTTAACCTGAGAAGGAAAATGTAATTTGTTGCATCTCACACGTAGGTCAATAAAGAATGCATTCGGTAGCCATCTACCGCATATTGGTTTTTTTTTCCACTTACTAAATTTATATTTTACCCCTTTCCAGACAGGATATGAGGCAACTGATCACAACACTGTACTTTCTATGTTAATTAATTTATAACATTGAAACTAAAGATGGAATAACTTTAATATATTCTAAATATTACATCTTAAGGAGCCTTCACAGTGCCTTTTATGTTAAAGGTGCACAATATATGTTTTTTACATAAATGAATGAGTGAAGTCAAACAACATGAACAATCTCAGTGGCACATTGTTTTAAAACTACTCCTGTACGGATAGGAGTCATCGCTTACGTTGCAAACGTATCTTCCAGAACAAAAGCTATTGCTGCCTCACTAGAGCTGCCACAGCACTGCCCTTCATCAGACCTCTACTACAGCTCTCTACCACTTCATTCATAGTGTCTCCATCTAGTCATCTATTTGCCTCATCACTAATTTATGAGCAACTAGCAGGTAGGACAAACGTTTTTTCACATACGACGGTTTCCCTAATATCTAGCCCAGTGCAGGCATGCTGGAAGAAAATGATGGAGAGGGGGTGCTTTAAAACTAGGCTTAAAACCCTGTGAGTGATCATTCTATATAGCCACAAACATAAAAGAAAAAAGGACCAGGCCCCCCTGTGATTCTTTCTATCAGACATTGCCATAAGGCATATAGATGTCATACTATTTTATATTTCTTGGGCACCAAATCTTGTTTAATACCACAGAAACAGGACGGCTGGTTTAGGCAGAGCCAGAGTTTATCTCAAACCAAGAAAGTGTTTCTTGTAATTTATGTATAATTTCGAACCTAAATGAAAATCTGATGAGAGCAATGGATCCTCTTCCCAGAAACACACACAAAGTATCTAGTGTCCCATTTTAGGAACCCAGGTATGAAGTTCATGAACCGGATCACCTTGAAGTCTTATTAGATCCAAGCATGAAAAGGGCACTAGGTACAGGGCTGTAGTTTCTCCTACAAAATGATGTGGTTAGACTTGATCAGTATTTCTCAAGGGTGGTACTCCAACCGCTTCCGAAGCACCTGGGAGCAGGGGAGGGGTGTCTTAAAAACGCAGAATATGGGTCCTGCTCCATAGTTAGTAAATCACAATTTTTCAGGTAGGACCCTAGAATCTGCTTTTTAAACTTGTGCTACATTTCAACAAGCTCACTGAAGGGTGATACCTACGGATTCTACCCCTTTGAGTTCTGATTTTATAACATCTAGGCACATGTATTCTTACAAAGCTAGACAACAAATTCTGATGTACATCCAGAGTTGTACAAGACTCTCCACAATAACAGCCCTCTGCATCCCCCAGGACTCAGTTTGGCAAGTAAACATTTAAAATTCTTGTAACAACCTTGACTGTGCGCAGCGACATTCCCACATGGCCTGTCCACACTCAGTGCCACGGGCTTTTTTTACAGCATCAAATTGCCAATCCGCTCAGCCTCTGAAAGGGTGAGCCCTCCCTAAAGCAACCTAACTGACCTTGAGTACTTCTGATACCAGGAGGACCTGGAACCCTTTTCCAACAGCTTGTGGGCAATCAAGCAAATATCAGCAAGCTGTGTGAAACAGGCCACAGGATGACCTGTGGCAAAGCACCTTGAAAACACAGTGATTTCCTCTTGACCAAGCCCAGGCCTGATCAGAGCACTAAGCTGACCTCTGCTGGGGACGGCCAATGGAATTGTGAAGCCTGGATGAGAGAAGCAAAATGCAGCAGAGAGGAAAGCAAATCAGCATTCCCAGCAGTGTTGCATAACTTTGCATACAGAGTTTGAAAGGGTATCTTATTTTAGCAAGAGAAAAATGGGATACCTAATTGTGTGGAAAAGCTATAATTCCAGCAGTGAATGCAGCTGCTTGTGTAAATATAAAACGACACATTTTAAAATCTGAATGGGCAAATAGTTCAGAGAAAAATATACCCTTTCCCAAGTCCTGCTTCACCTCCAAAAGACGACAGCAGTACGAGCAGGCGTGCGGTCATAGGCTAGAACTAATCCTTTCCATTAATATTTGAGTGTCTACTATGTGTCAGGCACTGTGCTAGCCGCTAGGAATAAATGGTGGGCACAAGTCAACATGTCTCTGCCCTCATGGGCCATTAAGCCCAGACCCACCCTGAGAATCCTTCTCAATACAGTATTCCAGGCAGCAACCAGTCAACCAAAGTTAGGGTAGGAGATGAAACCTGTTCATGAGCCTTGGTCTAAATCCAGGGTGGCCAACTACAGTAAAAACACCTGTTTTTGTGAATAAAGTTTTATTTGAACATGACCCCACCCAATTGTTCATATATTGTCTATGGCTGCTTCTGAACTTCAAGGGAAGCACTGAGCAGTGAATAGAGTCTGTATGGTACACAAAGCCTAAAATATTTACCGTATGGCTCCTTACAGAAAGTTTACCAAACCCTGGTATAGATGAATTGCCAAACTAAAGCAAAATTAGCAGACGTGTGTGTGTATGTGTGTGTATACAACTGACGTTGTTTAGCTTGCGTTTATTATTTGCCCTCACGTATTGAGCACTATGTTGGGTTTCAGGTGTACTAAAATCAGTTGTACAGAGTTGTCACCTTGAAAGAGCTCACAATCTAGCTACAGAAATGACTAAAGAGATAATCACAAAACAATTTGATCAGTTCTAAAACATAAGTACATACAATTCGCTGTGTAAACCCAACAAAGTGATTGAAAACTCTAACACCCCAGAGAGATTTCTCAAGCATTCTATTGCTTTCCACTTGACCACACAACCTAAAAAGTCAAGGAGAGTCTTGGACATTGCAGTCCTGTGGCAATCCTCAGAGGAAATGAGTGGATAAAAATGTAGCCAGACAATATAAAGAGTGGCTGCTTGAACTTGATGTAACATTAAAAATTAAAAGGTCATCAGGCATTCTAAAAACAATGGGCAACTGGTGATGCCCCATAAAAAACTAACTTTAGCAACTTTGGATTCTCCAAACTGTCGTTTGTCAGGAACCACATAATCAAGGGAAAATGAACAAGGTTCCAAAGAGACATGTAAAGTTTGAATTAGGATTCACAGTAGATTGGCAGGGACATAATAAATTCATAATTATAGTAACCCACAGCTGCTTCAACCTTAGAAAACAATGAACTGCTTAGCGAGGGCTGCTGTCTCTGAAATGGCAAGCAAAGGCCATCTGCTATGGAACAGTGTCCTGTCTTTAGGTCCATAGCCAAGGGAGACCCACCTCGAGATTTACTATTGCAACAAGCAATTTCCAAATGTCATAAATCAGTATGGAAATTGTTAGACAAGAAAAAGTATAAACTTTGCCATTCACAATACTCAATTATTAATTTCCTTTTATTCCCCAAGGTAGTACCTGTGATTCTTCTTCAAAACATATTGATCTGAATGCCCTAGGATAAAGAAGTCATTAAATAAGTCAACATGACTTACGACACCCACTCAACAAACCAAGCTTTCTTTCCTAACACAAATCATATGTCCACATTCAGGCAATTAAATAGTGAAGCTTAATAGAATGTTAGAAGACAGGTGGCTGGCCATTTTTGCTTTGGATAGCTATTTATAAATTGAGTTGCCAGCTCTGAAATCACTCTTTCGAGAGATGTATGAAACAAAATTTTATATGCAACACATTTTAACTTAATACTTTAATGGTACCCTTCCAAAGAACTAGATAAATTCTCAGGGCCCTTTTTTTGGTTCTTCAGTTAAAGAGAAAATTAAATTTGGATATATATGTGTGTGTCCTATGTAATTTTTCAAATGAAAGTTCTATAAATGATAGCTCAAATCCGTAATACCTCATTTAACAAGTGCCACCAGGGAATGAAGACTTCCACATAAGTGAATGTCCCATTTAACTCAACTTTACTACTCTAAATGATGAAAAATTATTTTAACCTCTTTTGACGGAAATGTTTCTAAATTGAAACACATACTTCTGCAGTTTTTCAAAGAGAATGCATGGAAGAAAATTCAGCATTTGGGGGGTTGATTTAAGGCCATTTTTGGAACATGAAGGGAGGGTTGTAACGTGCATGTCTCCTGCATATGAAGTTGATTCCTACACCAAATCACCCTGGTTACTGTAAGAAGCTCTGGGTTCTCCTTCCATAGGCAGATAATGCTGCTTCTAAGTGGCTACTTTAGGCACAATTATCTACCCTAAAGACTTGGAAAATGTTTAACTTTCTTATTGGAGAGAGGTGCATGGGCTTTGTGATGTTTCCCCTTAGTCGTTTTTTGTTAAACTCCTGGTCCATTATAGTGATCCAGATAGCTGAAATGGAAAAATAAGGTCTATCCATCAGATAAGTGGAATATAAAAAGTCAGCAATGTGAATATTGAATGCATATCTATACTTTTTATTAGAAATCATAAGGAACTTCCTTTTAGATTCACATACTCCAAGAAAACCCATCAAAATGGCATGAATGGGCTTCCCTGGTGGCGCAGTGGTTGAGAGTCCGCCTGCTGATTCAGGGGACACGGGTTCGTGCCCCGGTCCGGGAGTTTAAATATCTTTATAAACAAGCATTATAAAACTTTCCAGTTTTATTCTATTACATACTGGAACATATAAACAATATTTAGTTCCATACATCTTATTTGCCCAATTAATGTTTGAAAACATTATTTGTGATTGACCAACTTCTTAAAATATTAAGAAAACAAATGTACAAGAATGAAAGAACAATACAAGGGAGTTTTTCTTGACTCTCTGTTTCTGGAAACCAACATGAAACAGTGGAAATTTCATATTAAGGAACAGTAATCATCTTAGCTTCTGTATGGTTTTAGTTAAGCATGAACCTGTAGTTACCCTTTTCGTCCACCAGATGGCAACCATGAATCAAGTGAAATAACTTTCATGATACTCTAGAGGGAAACTAAAAATGTAGTGAGGAGGGATGGTTGTCCTCGGGTAGACTAGAGGAGCAATTGCTAAAATTCAGTTATGAAAAGCGGATAGCTGCCTGTACTGGACGGCAAAGCAACCTTAATAATTCATGCAAGTATTCATTCTTTCAACATAACTACTGAGTGTTAACAATGCTCCTAGCATTGTGCTGAATATAGAGAGCAAAAATAAAGTCCTTGCCCTCAAAAAGCTTATGACTTAAGGAAGCAGATGAGTGGTAAAGAGATAATGACAAATGAGTACAATAAATTCTATAAGTGAGAAGCCTTGGAAACACCACGTCACAAGAGATACAGGAGCTGCATCTTGAGAGGCCTGCGTACCAAAAAAAAGAAAAAAAAGAATTTGTGGAATAAAATTTAAGACTGGGAAGTAGCTGGGAGACTTATTTTTTAAAGTAACATCTATAAATTGGTTCAACTGTTCTTTTAAAGTCATAGAGAAAATAACTCCATTTCTTCATACATTCTCAAACTTAGATCCGTCTATCACATTTGCTTCACAAATCCATGAGATAGCTCAACAAGAACGTTATATTTCTTCCTTCTTCCACCAAGTGTATTAGAAAAGTAAATTATCATATAGGTCATTTTAAGTCATCCCTTCCCTGATTATTGCCTGCTTAAAGAACAATTGAATTATATAGTTGAAATTTGCTAAGAGAGTAGACCTTAAATGTTCCTCCCCCCACAAAAGAGGAAGGAGGAGGAGGAAAACATGAGGTGATGGATGTGTTAATTAACTGGATGGGGGGAATCCTTTCACATTGTAAATGTATGTCAAATCACCATGATGTACACTTTAAATATCTTACAAATTTATATGTCTATTATACCTCAGTTAAGCTGAAAAAAGAACAACTGAAACTTGACTCAATCATACCTTGGAATTTCTCTAAGAAATATTTAGTTTATAAGGCCCCAAATTGGCATAGTTAACCTTGCAGCCTAGAAACTGTATATTAAAAAAAATTTTTTTTTAATCTCAACATGATAAAGTTAGGCCTTAAACTGTGGTCTCTCCCGTTGCAGAGCACAGGCTCCGGACACGCAGGCTCAGCAGCCATGGCTCACGGGCCCAGCCGCTGCGCAGCATGTGGGATCTTCCCGGACCAGGGCATGAACCCGTGTCCCCTGCATCGGCAGGTGGACTCTCAACCACTGTGCCACCAGGGAAGCCCTATTCCACGAATTTTTAAACTGTCTGTATGTTTGTATGTATTTAATATTTCCCTCTGTCACACCATCCTACTTTGGAGGTGCTAATGAGAAATTTAAGGCAGGATACAAAAAAAATCTATAAAACCTATGTAAGTGTAGAGCCTGAGAATTAACTATAATTTGATAGACTAATCACAGAGAAAAAAAAATAGTTCACAAGCTGCTTATATCTGTTTTGCAGGTATCATGTTAAGTAGTAATCTCTCAAAGTTAAATTGCATAAGCCTAATGAACAGAAGGCATACCGATTACCCAGATGGTGAAAAATATGCTTATATTTTCATGTATCATTGGAACAGAAGTTTCTCCAAAACCTCTGTTAACTTCAGTGACTTAGGAGCCATCAGTTGCAGTGTGGCT